>NC_060190.1:51737610-51807891 GCF_021184085.1 Oncorhynchus gorbuscha
GTGCTATTCCTGACTATTCCTGTCTGTGCTATTCCCGACCGTGCTATTCCCGACTGTGCTATTCCTGTCTGTGCTATTGCTGACTGTGCTATTCCTGACTGTGCTATTCCTGACTGTGTTATTATTGACTCTGCTATTCCTGACTGTGCTATTCCTGACTGTGTTATTATTGACTCTGATATTCCTGACTATTCCTGTCTGTGCTATTGCCGACTGTGCTATTCCTGACTGTGCTATTCCTGACTATTCCTGTCTGTGCTATTCCTGACTGTGTTATTATTGACTCTGCTATTCCTGACTATTCGTGTCTGTGCTATTCCCGTCTGTGCTATTCCTGACTGTGCTATTCCCGTCTGTGCTATTCCTGTCTGTGCTATTCCTGACTATTCCTGACTGTGCTATTCCTGTCTGTGCTATTCCCGACTATTCCTGACTGTGCTATTCCTGACTATTCCTGTCTGTGCTATTCCTGTCTGTGCTATTCCTGTCTGTGCTATTCCTGACTATTCCTTACTGTGTTATTATTGATTCTGCTATTCCTGACTATTCCTGACTGTGCTATTCCCGTCTGTGCTATTCCTGTCTGTGCTATACCTGACTATTCCTTACTGTGTTATTATTGATTCTGCTATTCCTGACTGTGCTATTCCCGTCTGTGCTATTCCTGACATCATTAACTGCACACTCTCTGAAAGACATCCACAAAATAATACGGTCTCTTTTGTTAGGATCAGCAATTTTACATAATCAGTTGAAAAACAGGGAGTTAATGTGTGTGTTGTCTTCCAGTAAATGATTATCCAGACAATATAAACTTACTAACCTAATGTCCCCTCTTCTCTTTCTATCTTTCCTCTTTCTTCCATTCCCTCTCTCTCTCTCTGTGGTTTCAGGTTGTGACATCACGGTACCTCTCTAATCACAGTGTGGAGCAGACAGCATGTAAAACATGGAAGGGACTGCCAGCTAGGCTCAACACACACTCTCGTCTCCTCTCTCTCTCACACACACACACACACACACACACACACACACACACACACACACACACACACACACACACACACACACACACACACACACACACACACACACACACACACACACACACACACACACACACACACACACACACACACACACACACACACACACACACACACACACACACACACACACACACACACACACACACACACCTTTCTCCTACGCCTATCCTCCTTTCCTCCCATTCCACTGTAGCCATGGTTTCATGCCTGTGTTACACAGTAACCCCAAACACACAGAGAGGGGGAGAGGGGGATGTCAATCATTGTTTGATCGGCCTAATCCACAGGTAAGACAGGAGCTTTACCGCTGACGGAATACTGTAGCTGTTGAGGCAGGGCAACACAGACACACACACGCATACACACACAAACTTCCAAATACATGCACTCACAGAAATTGCACACCAAATACACCTTTCTCTGATTACATTCAATAAGCTGTCTGTGGTTACCAAGGACAATGAGGCAAGGATATAGGGAGTGTGTTGTTGTGTTCCAGGCTGATATCTCAGAAGACATATACTCGTACAGGTAACTTACAAAATAAAGGAAACACCAACATAATGTGTCTTAGTAGGATGTTGGGCCACCATGAGCCACCTGTAAACACACTCACACACACGCGCTCTCGTTCTCTATGGACAACTTGAGTAAGACATTTAAGCATGTTAACCCTTGCAAGGCTGCTTTCCCAGACTGCATCCCTAGCCGCGTCCTCAGAGCATGCACAGACCAGCTGGCTGGACTGTTTACGGACATAGTCAATCTCTCCCTATCCCAGTCAGCTGTCCCAGACGGCATCCCTAGCCGCGTCCTCAGAGCATGCACAGACCAGCTGGCTGGAGTGTTTACGGACATAGTCAATCTCTCCCTATCCCAGTCAGCTGTCCCAGACTGCATCCCTAGCCGCGTCCTCAGAGCATGCACAGACCAGCTGGCTGGACTGTTTACGGACATAGTCAATCTCTCCCTATCCCAGTCAGCTGTCCCAGACGGCATCCCTAGCCGCGTCCTCAGAGCATGCACAGACCAGCTGGCTGGAGTGTTTACGGACATAGTCAATCTCTCCCTATCCCAGTCAGCTGTCCCAGATGGCATCCCTAGCCGCGTCCTTAGAGCATGCACAGACCAGCTGGCTGGACTGTTTACGGACATAGTCAATCTCTCCCTATCCCAGTCAGCTGTCCCAGACGGCATCCCTAGCCACGTCCTCAGAGCATGCACAGACCAGCTGTCTGGACTGTTTACGGACATAGTCAATCTCTCCCTATCCCAGTCTGCTGTCCCCACTTGCTTCAAGAGGTCCACCAAGGTTCCTGTACCCAGGAAAGTGAAGGTAACTGAACTAAATGACTATCGCCCCGTAGCACTCACTTCTGTCATCATGAAGTGCTTTGAGAGGCTAGTTTTGGATTATATCCCCTCCACCCTACCTGACACCCTAGACCCACTGCAATTTGCATAAAGCCCCAATAGATCCAAGGCTGATGCAATCGCACTGCACACTACCCTATCCCATCTGGACAAAAGGAATACCTATGTAAGAATGATGTTCATTGACATCAGTTCAGCCTTCAACCACATAGCACCCTCCAAGCTTATCATTAAACTTGGTGCCCAGGGTCTAAGCCCTCCTGTGCAACTGGGTCCTGTACTTCCTGACGGGTCGCCCCGCAGGTGGAGAAGGTAGGCAACAACGTCTCCACTATGCTAATTCTCAACACAGGGGCTCCACAAGGGTGTGTGCTCAGCCTCCTCCTGCACTCCCTGTTCACCCATGACTGCATGGCCACGCACGCCTCAACTCAATCATCAAGGACCTTAGCCACCCGAGCCACAGCTTGTTCACCCCACTAACATCTAGAAGGCAAGCTCAGTACAACTGTATCAAAGCTGGGATCGAGACACTGAAAAGAAGCTTCTGTCTCAGACTGTTAAATAGTCATCACTAGCTGGCCTCCACCCAGTACCCTGCCCTGAACATAGTCATTGTCACTAGTCGGGTATCACCTGGTTACTCAGCCCTGCTCCTTAGAGGCTGCTGCCCTATGTACATAGACATGGAACACTGGACACATTAATAATGGAAAACTGGTGACTTTAATAATGTTTGCATACTTTTTTACTAATTTTGTATGGATATAATGTATTCTAGTCGAGGCCATTCTATTCCATTACTGCTGTATGCATGCTATTCTATCCTACGTATTCTACAGATATGCTATATATTCTATCCACATAGTGTCCATAATATCTACACATCACATACATCACATCACATGTAAATATATATATATATACATATTCTGACATTGCTCTTCCAAATATTTTTATATTTCTTAATTCCATTCATTAACTTTTAGATTTGTGTGTATTGTTGTGTATTGTTAGATATTAGTGCATTTGGAGTTAAGAACACAAGCAAAACGTGTATGCGACCAAAAAAATGTTATTTGATTTGATTTGAGACACCTCTTTCAAAGTCACTGAGATGTCTTCCTTCTTCTAGCCATGGTAGCCAAAATAATGGGCAAATGGGAATGTTTATACATCACCCTAAGCATGATGGGATGTTAATTGCTTAATTAACTCAGGGACCTGACCTATGTGGAAGCACCTGCTTTCAAAATACTGTGTAACCCTAATTTACTCACGTGTTTTCTTTATTTTGGCAGTTACATGTATTTTGCGATCTGGCCGTGGACCCCCTGCAGTACACTTTGAGAACCCCTGCTCTAGCCATAGAGGACCTCCATTTATGTCTGTAGTGGAAAACAGGGTGGATTGTTTAGCCCTGTCCAAGGTCATTACAGTTCTGAGCCACATCTGGAGCCTCTACTGGTCAGATTCCAGCCATTGTATACACTACAGTACTATTCTGAGTTAGATTCTCTTACATACAGACACACACACAAACACACACAAACACACACAGACGCAAGGCACTCCAGCTGGTAGTAAAGACGGTCGAGTACATCACTGGGACCGTGCTCCCACCCATCCAGGACATCTCCCCAAAATGGTGCCTAAAGCAGGTAGTACCAGTGACTCGCTCAATACGGAAGTGGTCGGATGACACGGATGCTACACTACAGGACTGTTTTGCTAGCACAGACTGGAGTATGTTCCGGGATTCATCCAATGGCATTGAGGAGTATAGCACCTCATTCACTGGCTTCATCAATAAGTGCATCGATGACATCGTCCACACAGTGACCGTACGTACATGTCCCAACCAGAAGCCAAGGCAACATTACAGGATTACAGGCAACATCCTCACCGAGCTAAAGACTAGAGCTTCTGCTTTCAAGGAGCAGGACACTAATCCAGAAGCTTAAAAGAAATCCCGCTATGCCCTCAGTTGAACCATCAAACAGGCAAAGCATCAATACACGACTAGGATTGAATCCTGCACCACCTCTGATGATCTTTGAATGTAGCAGGGCTTGCAAACTATTACAGACTACAAAGGGAAACCCAGCTGTGAGTTGCCCAGTGACGCGAGCTCACCAGACAAGCTAAATGCCTTTTGTGCTTGCTTCGAGGCAAGCAACACTGAAGCATACATGAGAGCACCAGCTGTTCCGGACGACTGTGTGATCACGCTCATGCCAGAAACCCTAGATCCACTCCAATTCGCCCCAACAGATCCACAGATGACGCAATCTCAATCACACACCACCTGGACAAAAGGAACACATATGTGAGAATGCTGTTCATTGACTACAGCTCAGTGTTCAACACCATTGTGCCCACAAAGCTCATCACTAAGCTAAGGACCCTGGGACTAAAATCCTCCCTCTGCAACTGGATCCTGGACTTCCTGACAGGCCGCCCCCAGTTGGTAAGGGTAGGCAACATCACATCTACCACGCTGATCCTCAACACTAGGGCCCCTCAGGGGTGCGTGCTTATTTCCCTCCTGTACTTCCTGTTCACTCACGACTGCGTGGCCAAGCACAACTCCAACACTATCATTAAGTTTGCTGATGACACAACAGTGGTAGGCCTGATCACCGACAATGATGAGACAGCCTATAAGGAGGAGGTCAGAGACTTGGCAGTGTCTTGCCAGGACAATAACCTCTCCCTCAATGTGAGCAAGACAAAGGAGTTGACCTCAGCTAACCTGTACTCGCTTACATTGACTCGGTATGGCCCAGTTGTGTAATTTTCTTGTGTTTACTTCAGTTTATTTAGTAAATATTTTCTTAACTCTATTTATTGAACTGCATTGTTAGTTAAGGTCTCGTAAGTAAGCATTTCACAGTAAGGTCTACACCTATATTGTTTTCGGCGCATGTGACAAATTCAATTTTATTTGATTTTAAGGAAGGCCAGCAGCATCATCAAGCACACCATACACCACAGCCACGAGCTGTTCACTGCCTTACCGTCAGGCAGACGATATTGGAGCATGAGGTCTGATACTAAAAGGCTCAGAGACAGTTCCTATCTACAAACCATCAGACTGCTGAACACTTGAACTGGACTGACCACCTGCTCTGATTCTCCCCATCTTAGCACATATGCACTCCCACACACACACACCCACACAGACACACACACACACACACACACACACACACACACACACACACACACACACACACACACACACACACACACACACACACACACACACACACACACACACACACACACACACACACACACACACACACACACACACACACACACACACACACACACACACACACACACACACACACACACACAAACTGCTGACTCTTATTATTATTGTTAAATACTGCACTATTTAAACACTTGCACCCCAATCCCCCTTTCTCCAAAACATGTGTAAATATTGGACAATAAATGGTGCCTTCCTGTATTATACTGATGCTACAATGTATTATTATATTCTACTGAGACATTTACTTTATGTTCCTATTCTTATCTTTGTATTATTTCTTATTGTTGTTGCATTGTCAATAAGGAACCTGCAAGTAAGCATTCAGTTGGATGGTGTATACCATGTGTAAAACGTGACATTTGAAACACACACAGACACAGTGCACGCTGCTTAAAGTAAGAGAATAATGTGAAATTGGAAAATGAGAGGGCCTTTATCATTAAGGAGCACAGTTGGATTTCTCTTGTGAACACCGGCAACTGAAAATAAATAAGCTGTAATAAAATAAAACGTCTTCAATGTATTTCTTTCAAGAAGCTTGAAAGGAGCCTAATCATGGAATGTTTGGTTATTTATGAGTTATATTCTGAGACCTCTTGCTAAACTTTATGGAAGAGCTATTTAGGTATTCAAATCGTGGTTTTGATGCAGGAGAGAAAAGACCAGTGCATCTCAAGGTTAGGGGATTGTAACTGGAGTGTTGTGTGTCCTTCAGTGTCCAGTCCCTGTATTCTGTCTAGTGCCTGAAGAAAAACGGTATTGGTACTTAAAAGATTGTGTGCATGTGTGTCTGTGAGTGTATTTAGGAAAAACAACTTCAATGGCAGCTGCTGTGCTTGCTTCACACAAAAGGACACAGCCTTTGAAATACAAAAGCACTCTGTATCACATTATCCTTTATGCACAGTAAACATGACAAAAATATTTGCCATCCCAAAGTTACAATGGACAGTGTAACATTCAGCTGCAGATAAACCAGTTTTAACATTGAATAGTGTTTAAAGCTTCAGGAATTCTAACAATTATGTTTTTCACATTTATAAAACTGTAGATTATTTACAATTGGTTTCATTTCTAGGGAAAAAAACAATAATTTCTAAATTTGGAGTGTAGCGCTGGAATGTAAAATAACTTTTCAGAGGGCTCCATGTACTGCTGAGGCAGAAGACAGAAGAAAAGGAAACAGAACTTACAACTTGTATTTTATTATATTATAAATAATTAACCCTTATTTTACCAGGTAAATTGACTGAGGCAGTTTCTCATTTACAGTTGCTTAAAATTGCTGACAAGCTTTTACCTGAACTTAGATACTTTTTCTAAACTCTTACCACAGCAACACACCTACAGTACATCACACAATTAGCCAAATTGTTCATGTTCTGCTCAAAACCACATTTAGTTCATTAAATATCAACTCTACATTTCAAAATGCAAAATAACTTTCTCTACATACATTAACTCTTCCAAAACACGACAAACCTGACTCAATGTCTAATCATTCTATCACAACACTAGCACGTTTTCTATCCAAGAGGAGCATATAATCAATCATAGCACAATGACTGAAAATACTAACAGTTGATGGCATTACAAAAACTGCATTACTTTTCATGTTTCAGTTCTACCTGCAGACAATAGACAATATGAAATCCATTTTTTTCATAATTCAGATTCCTTTTACTGTAAATCTACATTTTTTGGTTGAATGTAAATAAATAAAACACAATTACAGTAAAACAGGCACAGAAGGGAAAAAACACAAAAATGCACAATCCTGTTCTAATCTATACGATTTCAACATTTGGCCACATGTTCTCGTCCACATCACATCTCATGTCGTCTCTCGCTATGCACCTTGGATAGAAACGCTTGGCATGCCTTATCCACCCCTGGCAGTCTTCAGCTGAGATGTCTCATCCAGGAGGGACATTTGGTCATGTGGCTGATGATCATACACTCTCCACCTCCGGGCAAATGTTCTTTTCCTCAATTGGGTTGAGGAAACGCGAGTAGGGGGGAGGAAACGCGAGCAGGGGGAGGAAACACGAGTAGGGGGAGGAAACGCGAGCAGGGGGAGGAAACGCGAGTAGGAGGGGAGGAAAGGAAAGGTGAGTAGAGGGAGGAAACGCGAGTAGGGGGGAGGAAACGCGAGTAGGAGGGGAGGAAAGGAAAGGTGAGTAGAGGGGAGGAAACATGAGCAGGGGGGAGGAAACGCGAGTAGGGGGAGGAAACGCGAGTAGGGGGGAGGAAAGGAAAGGTGAGTAGAGGGGAGGAAACGCGAGTAGGGGGGAGGAAAGCGAGTAGGAGGGGAGGAAAGGAAAGGTGAGTAGAGGGGAGGAAACATGAGCAGGGGGGAGGAAACGCGAGTAGGGGGAGGAAACGCGAGTAGGGGGGAGGAAACGCGAGCAGGGGGGAGGAAAACGAGTAGGGGGGGGAAAGGAAAGTATGGGGGGAGGAAATGCGAGTAGGAGGGAGGAAAGGAAAGGTGAGTAGAGGGGAGGAAACACGAGTAGGGGGGGAGGAAACGCAAGTAGGGGGGAGGAAACGCGAGTAGGGGGGAGGAAACGCGAGCAGGGGGGAGGAAACGCGAGTCAGGGGGGAAACACGAGTAGGGGGAGGAAAGGAAAGGTGAGTAGAGGGGAGGAAACGCGAGTAGGGGGAGGAAACGCGAGTAGGAGGGTAGGAAAGGAAAGATGAGTAGAGGGGAGGAAACGCAAGTAGGGGGGAGGAAATGCGAGTAGGGGGGAGGAAACGCAAGTAGGGGAGGAGGAAACGCGAGTAGGGGGAGGAAACGTGAGTAGGAGGGGAGGAAAGGTGAGTAGAGGGGAGGAAACAAGAGTAGGGGGGAGGAAACGTGAGTAGGGGGGAGGAAAGGTGAGTAGAGGAGAGGAAACGCGAGTAGGGGGAGGAAACGCGAGTAGGGGGAGGAAAGGTGAGTAGAGGGGAGGAAACGCGAGTAGGGGGAGGAAAGGTGAGTAGAGGAGAGGAAACGCGAGTAGGGGGAGGAAACGCGAGTAGGGGGGGGAGGAAAGGTGAGTAGAGGGGAGGAAGCGCGAGTAGGGGGGAGGAAACGCGAGTAGGAGGGGAGGAAAGGTGAGTAGAGGGGAGGAAACGCGAGTAAGGGGGAGGAAACGTGAGTAGGAGGGGAGGAAAGGTGAGTAGAGGGGAGGAAATGCAAGTAGGGGGGAGGAAACGCGAGTAGGAGGGGGGAGGAAACGTGAGTAGGGGGAGGAAAAGGGGGCGAGTAGGGGGAGGAAAGCGAGTAGGGGGAGGAAACGCGAGTAGGGGGGGAGGAAACACGAGTAGGAGGGGAGGAAACGCGAGTAGGGGGGAGGAAACGCGACTAGGGGGGGAGGAAACGCGAGTAGGGGGAGGAAACGCGAATAGGGGGAGAGGAAAGGCGAGTAGGAGGGGGAGGAAAGGTGAGTAGGGGGAGGAAACGCGAGTAGGAGGGGAGGAAAGGTGAGTAGAGGGGAGGAAACGTGAGTAGGGGGAGGAAACGCGAGTAGGGGGGAGGAAACGCGAGTAGGGAGGAAAGGTGAGGGAGGGGGAAAGGTGAGTAGGGGGAGGAAGCGTGAGTAGGGAGGAGGAAACGCGAGTAGGGGGAGGAAAGCGAGTAGGGGGAGGAAAGGTGAGTAGGGGGAGGAAAGGTGAGTAGGGGGAGGAAAGGCGAGTAGGGGGAGGAAACGCGAGTAGGGGGAGGAAACGCGAGTAGGGGGAGGAAAGGTGAGTAGGGGGAGGAAAGGTGAGTAGGGGGAGGAAAGGTGAGTAGGGGGAGGAAAGGTGAGTAGGGGGAGGAAACGCGAGTAGGGGGAGGAAACGCGAGTAGGGGGAGGAAATGCGAGTAGGGGGAGGAAACGCGAGTAGGGGGGAGGAAACGCGAGTAGGAGGGGAGGAAAGGTGAGTAGAGGGGAGGAAACACGAGTGGGGGGAGCAGGGGGAGGAAACGCGAGTAGGGGGAGGAAACGCGAGTAGGAGGGGAGGAAAGGTGAGTAGAGGGGAGGAGGAAACACGAGCAGGGGGGGGGAGGAAACGTGAGTAGGGGGAGGAAACGCGAGTAGGGGGAGGAAAGGTGAGTAGGGGGGATGAAAGGTGAGTAGGGGGAGGAAGCGTGAGTAGGGGGGAGGAAACGCGAGTAGGGGGAGGAAAGTAGGGGGAGGAAAGGTGAGTAGAGGGGAGGAAACGCGAGTAGGAGGGGAGGAAAGGTGAGTAGAGGGGAGGAAACGCGAGTAGGGGGAAGAAACGCGAGTAGGAGGGGAGGAAACGCGAGTAGGGGGGAGGAAACGTGAGTAGGGGGGGAGGAAAGGAGTAGGGGGGGAGGAAACGCGAGTAGGGGTGGAGGAAACGGAGTAGGAGGGGAGGAAAGGTGAGTAGGGGGGAGGAAACGTGAGTAGGATGGGAGGAAAGGAAAGGTGAGTAGAGGGGAGGAAACGAGAGTAGGGGGGAGGAAACGCGAGTAGGAGGGGAGGAAAGGTGAGTAGAGGGGAGGAAACGCGAGTAGGGGGAGGAAACGCGAGTAGGGGGGAGGAAACGTGAGTAGGGGGGAGGAAACGTGAGTAGGAGGGGAGGAAAGGTGAGTAGGGGGGGGGAGGAAACGTGAGTAGGGGGAGGAAAGGAAAGGTGAGTAGAGTAGAGGGGAGGAAACGCGAGTAGGTGGGGAGGAAAGGTGAGTGGGGGGGGGAGGAAAGGTGAGTAGGGGGGAGGAAACGCGAGTAGGGGGGAGGAAACGTGAGTAGGGGGGAGGAAAAGTGAGTAGGGGGAGTAAACGCGAGTAGGGGGAGGAAAGGTGAGTAGGGGGGAGGAAAGGTGAGTAGGGGGAGGAAAGGGGAGTAGGGGGGGGAGGAAACGAAAGGTGAGTAGGGGGAGGAAATGTGAAGGGGGGGGGGAGGAAACGCGAGTAGGGGGGAGGAAACGCAAGTAGGGGGGGGGAGGAAACGCGAGTAGGGGGAGGAAAGGTGAGTAGGGGGGAGGAAAGGTGAGTAGGGGGAGGAAAGGCGAGTAGGGGGAGGAAACGCGAGTAGGGGGAGGGGAGGGGAGGAAACGCGAGTAGGGTGGAGGAAAGGTGAGTAGGGGGGAGGAAAGGTGAGTAGGGGGAGGAAAGCGAGTAGGGGGAGGAACGCGAGTAGGGGGGAGGAAATGCGAGTAGGGGGGTGGAAACGCGAGTAGGGGGAGGAAAGGTGAGTAGAGGGGAGGAAACGTGAGTAGGGGGGAGGAAAGGCGAGTAGGGGGGGAAACGCGAGTAGGGGGAGGAAACGCGATTAGGGGGAGGAAAGGAAAGGTGAGTAGAGGGGAGGAAACGGGAGTAGGAGGGGGAGGAAAGGTGAGTAGGGGGAGGAAACGCGATTAGGGGGGGGAGGAAAGGAAAGGTGAGTAGAGGGGAGGAAACGGGAGTAGGAGGGGAGGAAAGGTGAGTAGGGGGAGGAAAGGCGAGTAGGATGGGAGGAAAGGAAAGGTGAGTAGAGGGGGAGGAAATGCGAGTAGGGGGGTGGAAACGCGAGTAGGATGGGAGGAAAGGAAAGGTGAGTAGAGGGGAGGAAATGCGAGTAGGGGGGTGGAAACGCGAGTAGGAGGGGAGGAAAGGTGAGTAGAGGGGAGGAAACGCGAGTAGGGGGAGGAAACGCGAGTAGGGGGAGGAAAGGTGAGTAGGGGGAGGAAACACGAGCAGGGGGGGAGGAAAGGTGAGTAGGGGGGAGGAAACGCGAGTAGGAAAGGGGGAGGAAAGCGTGAGTAGGGGGAGGAAATGCGAGTAGGGGGAGGAAAGGTGAGTAGAGGGGAGGAAACGCGAGTAGGGGGGAGGAAACGCGAGTGGGGGGGGGAAGGTGAGTAGAGGGGAGGAAGCGCGAGTAGGGGGGAGGAAACGCGAGTAGGAGGGAGGAAAGGTGAGTAGAGGAGGAGAGGAAACGCGAGTAGGGGGGGGGAGGAAAGGTGAGTAGGAGGGGAGGAAAGGTGAGTAGAGGGGATGAAACGCGAGTAGGGGGAGGAAACGCGAGTAGGGGGGGAGGAAAGGTGAGTAGGGGGGGGGAGGAAACACGAGCAGGGGGAGGAAAGGTGAGTAGGGGGGAGGAAACGCGAGTAGGGGGGAGGAAACGCGAGTAGGGGGGGAGGAAACGTGAGTAGGGGGAGGAAAGGTGAGTAGGGGGGAGGAAAGGTGAGTAGGGGGAGGAAACGCGAGTAGGGGGAGGAAAAGCGAGTAGGGGGAGGAAATGCGAGTAGGGGGAGGAAACGCGAGTAGGGGGGAGGAAACGTGAGTAGGAGGGGAGGAAAGGTGAGTAGAGGGGAGGAAACACGAGCAGGGGGAGGAAGCGCGAGTAGGGGGAGGAAACGCGAGTAGGAGGGGAGGAAAGGTGAGTAGAGGAGAGGAAACGCGAGTAGGGGGAGGAAACGCGAGTAGGGGGAGGAAAGGTGAGTAGAGGGGAGGAAGCGCGAGTAGGAGGGGAGGAAAGGTGAGTAGAGGGGAGGAAGGGGGGAGGAGTAGGGGGAGGAAATGCGAATAGGGGGAGGAAACGGGAGTAGGGGGGAGGAAACGCGAGTAGGGGGGAGGAAAGTAGGGGGGAGGAAACGCGAGTAGGGGGGAGGAAAGGTGAGTAGGGGGGAGGAAAGGTGAGTAGGGGGGAGGAAAGGCGAGTAGGGGGAGGAAACGCGAGTAGGGGGGGGGGAGGAAACGCGAGTAGGGTGGAGGAAAGGTGAGTAGGGGGAGGAAAGGTGAGTAGGGGGAGGAAACGCGAGGGGGGAGGAACGCGAGTAGGGGGAGGAAATGCGAGTAGGGGGTGGAAACGCGAGTAGGGGGAGGAAACGCGAGTAGGAGGGGAGGAAAGGTGAGTAGAGGGGAGGAAACACGAGCAGGGGGAGGAAACGCGAGTAGGGGGAGGAAACGCGAGTAGGAGGGGAGGAAAGGTGAGTAGAGGGGAGGAAACACGAGCAGGGGGAGGAAACGTGAGTAGGGGGGAGGAAACGCGAGTAGGATGGGAGGAAAGGCGAGTAGGGGGGAGGAAAGGTGAGTAGAGGGGAGGAAGCGTGAGTAGGGGGGAGGAAACGCGAGTAGGGGGAGGAAAGGTGAGTAGAGGGGAGGAAACGCGAGTAGGAGGGGAGGAAAGGTGAGTAGAGGGGAGGAAACGCGAGTAGGGGGGAAGAAACGCGAGTAGGAGGGGAGGAAACACGAGTAGGGGGAGGAAACGTGAGTAGGGGGAGGAAACGCGAGTAGGGGGGGGGGGGAAACGCGAGTAGGGGGAGGAAACGCGATTAGGGGGGAGGAAAGAAAGGTGAGTAGAGGGGAGGAAACGGGAGTAGGAGGGGAGGAAAGGTGAGTAGGGGGGAGGAAACGCGAGTAGGATGGGAGGAAAGGAAAGGTGAGTAGAGGGGAGGAAATGCGAGTAGGGGGGTGGAAACGCGAGTAGGAGGGGAGGAAAGGTGAGTAGAGGGGAGGAAACGCGAGTAGGGGGGAGGAAACGCGAGTAGGGGGGGGGAGGAAAGGTGAGTAGGGGGGAGGAAACACGAGCAGGGGGGAGGAAAGGTGAGTAGGGGGGAGGAAACGCGAGTAGGGGGGGAGGAAACGCGAGTAGGGGGAGGAAATGCGAGTAGGGGGAGGAAAGGTGAGTAGAGGGGAGGAAACGCGAGTAGGGGGAGGAAACGCGAGTGGGGGGAAAGGTGAGTAGAGGGGAGGAAGCGCGAGTAGGGGGGAGGAAACGCGAGTAGGAGGGGAGGAAAGGTGAGTAGAGGAGAGGAAACGCGAGTAGGGGGGGGAGGAAAGGTGAGTAGGAGGGGAGGAAAGGTGAGTAGAGGGGATGAAACGCGAGTAGGGGGAGGAAACGCGAGTAGGGGGGAGGAAAGGTGAGTAGGGGGAGGAAACACGAGCAGGGGGAGGAAAGGTGAGTAGGGGGGGGGAGGAAACGCGAGTAGGGGGAGGAAACGCGAGTAGGGGGGAGGAAACGCGAGTAGGGGGAGGAAAGGTGAGTAGGGGGGGAGGAAAGGTGAGTAGGGGGAGGAAACGCGAGTAGGAGGGAGGGGGGAGAGGGGAAAAGCGAGTAGGGGGAGGAAATGCGAGTAGGGGGAGGAAACGCGAGTAGGGGGAGGAAACGTGAGTAGGAGGGGAGGAAAGGTGAGTAGAGGGGAGGAAACACGAGCAGGGGGAGGAAGCGCGAGTAGGGGGAGGAAACGCGAGTAGGAGGGGAGGAAAGGTGAGTAGAGGAGAGGAAACGCGAGTAGGGGGAGGAAACGCGAGTAGGGGGGAGGAAAGGTGAGTAGAGGGGAGGAAGCGCGAGTAGGGGGAGGAAAGGTGAGTAGAGGGGAGGAAGCGCGAGTAGGGGGAGGAAACGCGAGTAGGAGGGGAGGAAAGGTGAGTAGAGGGGAGGAAACGCGAGTAGGGGGAGGAAAGCGAGTAGGAGGGGAGGAAAGGTGAGTAGAGGGGAGGAAACGCGAGTAGGGGGAGGAAAGGTGAGTAGAGGGGAGGAAACGCGAGTAGGGGGAGGAAACGCGAGTAGGGGGAGGAAACGCGAGTAGGGGGGAGGAAAGGTGAGTAGACGGGAGGAAGCGTGAGTAGGGGGGGAGGAAACGCGAGTAGGGGGAGGAAACGCGAGTAGGGGGGAGGAAAGGTGAGTAGGGGGAGGAAAGGCGAGTAGGGGGAGGAAAGGCGAGTAGGGGGAGGAAACGCGAGTAGGGGGGGGAAAGGAAACGAGTAGGGGGAGGAAACGCGAGTAGGGGGAGGAAGGTGAGTAGGGGGAGGAAAGGTGAGTAGGGGGAGGAAACGCGAGTAGGGGGGAGGAAAGGTGAGTAGGGGGAGGAAAGGTGAGTAGGGGGAGGAAACGAGTAGGGGGAGGAAACACGAGTAGGGGAGGAAATGCGAGTAGGGGGAGGAAACGCGAGTAGGGGAGGAAACGCGAGTAGGAGGGGGAGGAAAGGTGAGTAGGGAGGGGAGGAAAGCGAGTAGGGGGGAGGAAACGCGAGTAGGAGGGGAGGAAAGGTGAGTAGAGGGGAGGAAACACGAGCAGGGGGAGGAAACGCGAGTAGGGGGAGGAAACGCGAGTAGAAGGGGAGGAAAGGTGAGTAGAGGGGAGGAAGCGTGAGTAGGGGGAGGAAACGCGAGTTGGAGGGGAGGAAAGGTGAGTAGAGGAGAGGAAACGTGAGTAGGGGGGAGGAAAACGAGTAGGGGAGGAAAGGTGAGTAGAGGGGAGGAAACGCGAGTAGGAGGGGAGGAAAGGTGAGTAGAGGGGAGGAAACGCGAATAGGGGGAAGAAACGCGAGTAGGAGGGGAGGAAACGCGAGTAGGGGGGAGGAAACGCGAGTAGGGGGAGGAAACGCGAGTAGGGGGAGGAAACGCGAGTAGAGGGGGAAACGCGAGTAGGAGGGCAGGAAAGGTGAGTAGAGGGGAGGAAGCGTGAGTAGGGAGGAGGAAACGCGAGTAGGGGGAGGAAACGCGAGTAGGGGGAGGAAAGGTGAGTAGGGGGAGGAAAGGTGAGTAGGGGGAGGAAAGGCGAGTAGGGGGAGGAAACGCGAGTAGGGGGAGGAAACGCGAGTAGGAGGGGAGGAAAGGTGAGTAGAGGGGGAGGAAACGCGAGTAGGGGGGGAGGAAACGCGAGTAGGAGGGGAGGAAACGCGAGTAGGGGGGGATGAAACGCGAGTAGGGGAGGAAACGCGAGTAGGGAGGGGAGGAAAGGCGAGTAGAGGGGAGGAAACGCGAGTAGGGGGAGGAGAGCGAGTAGGGGGGAGGGACGCGAGTAGGGGGGGGAGGAAACGCGAGTAGGGGGAGGAAACGCGAGTAGGGGGAGGAAACGCGAGTAGGGGGGAGGAAACGCGAGTAGGAGGGGAGGAAAGGCGAGTAGGGGGAGGAAAGGTGAGTAGAGGGGAGGAAGCGTGAGTAGGGGGAGGAAAGCGAGTAGGAGGGGAGGAAAGGTGAGTAGGGGGGAGGAAACGCGAGTAGGAGGGGAGGAAAGGAAAGGTGAGTAGAGGGGAGGAAACGCGAGTAGGGGGGAGGAAACGCGAGTAGGAGGGGAGGAAAGTTGAGTAGAGGGGAGGAAACGCGAGTAGGGGGAGGAAACGCGAGTTGGGAGGGAGGAAACGCGAGTAGGAGGGGAGGAAAGGTGAGTAGAGGGGAGGAAACGCGAGTAGGGGGAGGAAACGCGAGTAGGGGGAGGATACGCGAGTAGGGGGAGGAAACGCGAGTAGGGGGGAGGAAACGCGAGTAGGGGGAGGAAACGCGAGTAGGGGGAGGAAACGCGAGTAGGGGGAGGAAAGGTGAGTAGGGGGAGGAAAGGTGAGTAGGGGGAGGAAACATGAGTAGGGGGAGGAAACGTGAGTAGGGGGAGGAAACACGAGTAGGGGGAGGAAACGCGAGTAGGGGGAGGAAACGCGAGTAGGGGGAGGAAACGTGAGTAGGGGGAGGAGGAAACGCAAGTAGGGGGAGGAAACGCGAGTAGGAGGGGAGGAAAGGTGAGTAGAGGGGAGGAAACACGAGCAGGGGGGGGGGAAACGTGAGTAGGGGGAGGAAACGCAAGTAGGAGGGGAGGAAAGGCGAGTAGGGGGGAGGAAAGGTGAGTAGAGGGGAGGAAGCGTGAGTAGGGGGAGGAAACGCGAGTAGGAGGGGAGGAAAGGTGAGTAGAGGAGAGGAAACGCGAGTAGGAGGGGAGGAAAGGAAAGATGAGTAGAGCGCAGGAAACGCGAGTAGGGGGAGGAAACGCGAGTAGGAGGGGAGGAAAGGTGAGTAGAGGGGAGGAAACGCGAGTAGGGGGGGGAGGAAACGCGAGTAGGGGGAGGAAACGCGAGTAGGAGGAGAGGAAACGCGAGTAGGGGGGAGGAAACGCGAGTAGGGGGAGGAAACGCGAGTAGGAGGGGAGGAAAGGCGAGTAGAGGGGAGGAAACGCGAGTAGGGGGAGGAAACGCGAGTAGGGGGAGGAAACGCGAGTAGGGGGAGGAAATGCGAGTAGGGGGAGGAAACGCGAGTAGGGGAGGAGGAAACGTGAGTAGGGGGAGGAAACGCGAGTAGGAGGGGAGGAAAGGTGAGTAGAGGGGAGGAAACACGAGCAGGGGGAGGAAACTTGAGTAGGGGGAGGAAACGCGAGTAGGAGGGGAGGAAAGGAAAGGTGAATAGAGGGGAGGAAACGCGAGTAGGGGGAGGAAACGCGAGTAGGAGGGGAGGAAACGTGAGTAGGGGAGGAGGAAACGCAAGTAGGGGGAGGAAACGCGAGTAGGAGGGGAGGAAAGGTGAGTAGAGGGGAGGAAACACGAGCAGGGGGGGAGGAAACGTGAGTAGGGGGAGGAAACGCGAGTAGGAGGGGAGGAAAGGCGAGTAGGGGGGAGGAAAGGTGAGTAGGGGGGAGGAAGCGTGAGTAGGGGGGAGGAAACGCGAGTAGGAGGGGAGGAAAGGTGAGTAGAGGAGAGGAAACGCGAGTAGGAGGGGAGGAAACGCGAGTTTATTAGATCTGTTTATTAGATCTGTTTATTAACTTGGCTTTTGAAGACTTGAGAAAGGCAGGGCAGGATGGATATAGGTCTATAACAGTTTGGGTCTAGAGTGTCTCCCCCTTTGAAGAGGGGGATGACCATGGCAGCTTTCCGATCTTTAGGGATCTCGGATGATACGAAAGAGAGGTTGAACAGACTGGTAATAGGGGTAGCAACAATGGAGGTGGATAATTTTAAAAAGAGAGGGTCCAGATTTTTCTAGCCGGGCTGATTTGTACGGGTCCAGATTTTGCAGCTCTTTCAGAACATCTGCTATCTGGATTTGGGTGAAGGAGAAGGAGAAGCTGGGGAGGCTTGGGCAAGTAGCTGCCGGTGGTGAGGTTGGGGTAGCCAGAAGGAAAGCATGGCCAGCTACAGAGAAATGCTTAATTAAATTCTCGATTATCGTGGATTTATCGGTGGTGACAGTGTTACCTAGCCTCAGTGCAGTGGGCAGCTGGGAGGAGGTGCTCTTATTCTTCGTGTCCCAAAACCTTTTGGAGTTAGAGCTACAGGATGCAAATTTCTGTTTGAAAAAGCTAGTCTTTGCTTTCCTGACTGACTGTGTGTATTGGTTCCTGACGTCCCTGAAAAGTTCCATATTGCGGGACTATTTGATGCTAGTGCAGTCCGCCACTAGATGTTTTTGTACTGGTCGAGGGCAGTCAGATCAGGAGTGAACCAAGGGCTATGTCTGTTCTTAGTTCTACATTTTTTGAAAGAGTTATTCTTATTTTGATGGTGAGGAAAGCACTTTTAAAGAAGGACCAGGCATCCTCGACTGACGGGATGAGGTCAATATCCTTCCAAGAAACCCGGGCCAGGTCGATTAGAAAGGCCTGCTCGCAGAAGTGTTTTAGTTAGTGTTTGACAGTGATGACGGTTGGTCGTTTGACCATGGACCCATAGCGGATGCAGGCAATGAGGCAGTGATTGCTGAGATCCTGAATGAAAATAGCAAAGGTGTATTTGGAGGGCAAGTTGGTCAGGATAATATCTATAAGGGTGCCCATGTTTACAGAATTTAGGGTTGTACCTGGTGGGTTCCTTGATTTGTGTCATTGAGGGCATTTAGCTTAGATTGTAGGACTGCCGAGGTGTTAAGCATATCCCAGTTTAGGTCACCTAACAGAACGAACTCTAAAGATAGATGGGGAGCAATCAATTCCCATATAGTGTTCAGGGCACAGCTGGGAGCTGAGGGGGGTCTATAACAGGTGGCAACAGTGAGAGACTTATTTCTGGAGAGATTCATTTTTTAAATTTGAAGCTCGAACTGTTTGGGCATAGACCTGGAAAGTATGACAGAACTTTGCAGGCTTTGCATCTCTGGAGTAGATTGCAACTCCTCCCGCTTTGGTAGTTCTATCTTGACGGAAAATGTTGTAGTTGGGTATGGAAATATCAGAATCTTTGGTGGCCTTCCTAAGCCAGGATACAGACACAGCAAGGACATCAGGGTTGGCGGAGTGTGCTAAAGCAGTGAGTAATGTAAACTTATGGAGGAGGCTTCTGATGTTAGCATGCATGAAACCAAGTCTTTTACGGTTACAGAAGTCAACAAATGAGAGTGCCTGGGGACACGCAGGACCTGGTTTGACCTCCACATCACCCGAGGAACAGAGGAGGAGTAGGATGAGGGTACAGCTAAAGGCTATCAAAACTGGTCGTCTAGTGCGTTGGGGACAGAGAATAAAAGGAGCAGATTTCTGGGCATGGTAGAATAGATTCAGGGCATAATGTACAGACAGTGGTATGGTGGGGTGCGGGGACAGTGGAGGTAAACCCAGGCACTGAGTGATGATAAAAGAGGTTGCATCTCTGGAACCGCTAGTTATGCTGGGTGAGGTCACCGCATGCGTGGGAGGTGGGTCAAAGGCATGAGGCATGTTGAGTGGGACTAGGGGCTCCGCAGTAAACTTAAACAATGATAACTATCCTAAACAACAGTATACAAGGCATATTGACATTTGAGAGAGACATAAAGCGAGGCATAACGCAATCACAGGTGTTTATTGGTAGAGCTAGCTAAGACAACAACAGGCAAGACAACAACAGCTAATTAGCTAAGACAACAACAAAAGGTAAAATGGCAATGAATGGGCAGAGATGGTTGGTTAACTACACACAGGGCCTGAGTTCGAGGCTGGGCCCACAGATAAATAAAAATAAACAAAATCGAGTACCGTGATTAATAAACAGTCCAGCAGGCATCAGCTATGTAGCCAAGTGATCATAGGGTCCAGTGAACAGAAATAGATGGAACAGGGAAGCCGCGGGGTAGTTGTTACTACGCTAGAACATGGGCGACACAGTGCTTAATGTTAGCAGGCCGGGGATAAGTAGAAGCGTCTGCTCCGACGTCCGGCAAAGGCCGGTTGAGGGCACAGCGGATGGAGTTACATCGGCAGACCAGTCGTGGTGGTACGACAGGGGGGGCGTGTCGACAAAGGGTCCAGATGGCGAAAGATAGCTTCGGGGCAGGGGCGTTAGCCACTATAGCCACTCGGTAGCAGATAGCTAGCAGTGATGATCCGATGCAAAGGTCCAGAGCTTACGGCAAGGATCCGGTAGAGTAGTGGATTCTAGCCATGTTGGAGGCAACAGCTGTATAGGCGAGTGATCACTGAGTATGCGAGGTGGGCGGTGGGCCTGGCTCAGGGCTAGCTTCGGGGGATGGGTCACTCTGTGGCAGCTAGCTAGCTGTGATGATCAGGAGTAATGGTCCAGTGTTTACGGCAGGAATCCGGGCAGAAAACAGCCTGATACTGGCAGGCTGTCAAGTATTATCCAGGCTAAAAAACATCTGGTGTCTGTGCAGAAGGTAAAGGCCGCTAGCAGTGGCTGACAATGACTAAATAGCTAGTAGATAATTAGCTGGTTAGCTTCTGATGGCTAGCTTCTGATGGAGGTGCTGGCTATAAGGTTATGACACATATCAACTCCATCATACCAGACACCCAAGACAAACTCCAATTTGCATACTGACCCAACAGATACATAGACAATGCAATATCAATTGCCCTCCACACTGCCCTCACCCACCTAGATAAGAGTAATACCCATGTAAGAAGGCTGTTCATTAACTACAGTTCAGCGTTCAACACCACAGTGCATTCCAAAACCTGGACCATTACAAATCTGCTCTGCTAAACAATCTGGACCCTCTCTTTCTAAACCTATCTGCCGCCATTGTTGCAACACCTATTACCAGCCTGTTCAACCTCTCTTTCCTATCGTCCGAGATCCCTAAAGATTGGAAGGCTGCCGTGGTCATCCCCCTCTTCAAAAGGGGTGACAGCATAGACCCAAATTGCTACAGACCTATATCTATCCTGCCCTGCCTATCTAAAGTCTTCAAAAGCCGAGTAAATAAACAGATCACTGACCATTTCGAATCCCACCGTACCTTCTCCGCTGTGCAATCCGGCTTCCAAGCCGGTAACGGGAGCACCTCAGCCACGCTCAAGGTACTAAACTAAATCATATCCACCTACGATAAAAGACAATACTGCACAGCCGTCTTCATCGACCTGGCCAAGGCTTTCGACTCTGTCAATCACCGTATTCTTATCGGCAGACTCAATAGCCTTGGTGTTTCTAATGACTGCCTCGCCTGGTTCACCAACTACTTTGCAGACAGAATTCAGTGTGTCAAATAGGAGGGCATGTTGTCCGGAGGGCATGTTGTCCTCTGGCAGTCTCTATGGGGGTACCACAGGGTTCAATTCTTAGGCCAAGTCTTTTCTCTGTATATATCAATGATGTCGCTCTTCCTGCGGGTGATTCCCTGATCCACCGCTACTCAGATGACACCATTCTGTATACTTCTGGCCCTTCCTAGGACACTGTGCTAACTAACCTCCAAACGAGCTTCAATGCCATACAACACTCCAAATGCATGCTTTTCAACCGCTCACTGCCCGCACCCGCACCAGCCGGACTAGCATCACCACCCTGGACGATTCCGACCTAGAATATGTGTACAACTACAAATACCCAGGTGTCTGGCTAGACTGTAAACTCTCCTTCCAGACTCATATTAAACATCTCCAATCAAAAATCAAATCTAGAATCAGCTTTCTATTTCGCAACAAAGCCTCCTCACTCACGTCGCCAAACTTACGCAAACTCACTATCCTTCCGATCCTCGACTTCGCCGATGTCATCTACAAAATAGCTTCCAACACTCTACTCAGCAAACTGGATGCAGTCTATCACAGTGCCATCCGTTTTGTTACCAAATCACCTTATACCACCCACCACTGCGACCTGTATGCTCGAGTCGACTGGTCACGATAACAACACCCACCCGTAGCACACGTTCCAGCAGGTATATCTCACTGATCATCCCCAAAGCCAACACCTCATTTGGCCGCCTTTCCTTCCAGTTCTCTGCTGCCAGTGACTGCAACGACTTGCAAAAATCGCTGAAGTTGGAGACTTTTATTTCCCTCACCAACTTTAAAAATCAACTATCTGAGCAGCTAACTGTACATAGTCCATCTGTAAATAGCCCACCCAATCTACCTACCTCATCCCCATACTGTTTTTATTTGATTTACTTGTCATTATTTTTGCACACCAATATCTCTACTTGCACATCATCATCTGCTCATTTATCACTCCAGTGTTAATCTGCTAAATTGTAACTATTCGCTCCTATGGCATATTGCCTACCTCCTCATTCCTTTTGCACACACTGTATATAGACTTTCTTTTTTCTACTGTGTCATTGATTTGGTTGTTGTTTTATTGGCTTGTTTATTGTTTACTCCATGTGTAACTCTGTGTTGGTGTCTGTGTCACACTGCTTTGCTTTATCTTGGTTAGGTTGCAGTTGCAAATGAGAACTTGTTCTCAACTGGCTTACCTGGTCAAATAAAGGTGAAAGAAAAAAAGAAAAAGAAAAAGAAAGGCCTGGACAAATGTTAGACTCCACCCACCCAAGAAATAGACTGTTCTCTATGCTTCTGTACGGTAAGCAGGACCGGAGCAACAAGTCTGACACCAACAGGCTCCTGAACAGCTTCTATCCCCAAGTAAAAAGACTGCTACATACGGATACACAGACTATCTGCATTGACCCTTCTATGTTATGACACTCACAGGACTCTACACACTCACTCACACACACACTCACACTTACACTCCAACACACACACACACACACACACACACACACACACACCACACACACACACACACACACACACACACACACACACACACACACACACACACACACACACACGCACGCACGCACGCACGCACGCACGCACGCACGCACGCACACACACACACACACACACACACACACACACACACACACACACACACACACACACACACACACACACACACCTACTACTCCAGTATCCCTGCACATTGTAAATATGGTATTGCAACTGACCCTGGAACTGACTCCGTATATAGCTTACTTTCTGGTGTGTTTTTGTTCCATTTGAATTATTTTATAGTACTACTGATATTAATTACTGCATTGTTGGGGAAGAGCACCTGATAATAACAACTTGAAACATAAATAAATGGCATATATACCCAGAAACACAGCTATACAGGCCCTTGCTTCCGAACAAATGTACTGTGTAAATTGAGACCCAATTGAAGGCAAGTGGAAGTGGGTTTTGTTCAGATTCTTGGAGCACACTGGTAGACAAGGCTCTCTAGGCTCTCTGCTCCCAGCCCCTGGCCTTTATTAACAGCCTGTCTTTAATGAGAAAATGAGGGGCCTTTACTCCAGGGCCTACAGGATCCTAAGGTGTGTGTGTGTGTGTGTGTGTGTGTGTGTGTGTGTGTGTGTGTGTGTGTGTGTGTGTGTGTGTGTGTGTGTGTGTGTGTGTGTGTGTGTGTGTGTGTGTGTGTGTGTGTGTGTGTGTGTGTGTGTGTGTGTGTGTGTGTGTGTGTGTGTGTGTGTGTGTGTGTGTGTGTGTGTGTGTGTGTGTGTCCAGTATATGTACCTGTGTGTAAGTGGGTTGCCCATAGGCCCAGACAAAGCCTGGGGAACGGGTAAGTGGGTCGCCCGCCCTCCACTGCACCCTCAAAGGATCCTCTCTGACTCCTGTCCCCTTTATTATTAGAGCTGTTCTGGGTGTGTGGGGACTAGAGGAAGCAATGCCGCTCCTTATAGACCCACAGCCATTAGAAACACTATCACAGTAGCCTGTTAGGAGCTCAAGGCCGGTAGATTGTATTGGGTAAATGCTGAATGCTATTTTGGGGTTTTGCTCAAAGCAGTGGACAAAGGTAAAAACTAAACAAAAAAAAGTTACATTTCCAGTTACATTTCCATTTCCTTTATTTTGGACATGAAGTTTAAGAGCATCAAATTTCATTTCATTCAGAAGACCGTCCTTCCCATGCTAAATTACGGAGACATAATTTATAGATTGGCAGGTAAAGGTGCTCTCTAGTGGCTAAATGTTCTTTACCATTCGGCCATCAGATTTGCCACCAATGCTCCTTATAGGATACTGGATTTCATACTCTTCTGTAAACTGGTCATCTCTTTATACCCGTCGCAAGACCCACTGGTTGATGCTTATTTATAAAACCCTCTTAGGTCTCACTCTCCCCTTCCTGAGATACCTACTGCAGCCCCTCATCCTCCACATACAACACCCGTTTTGCTAGTCACATTCTGTTAAAGGTCCCCAAACCACACACATCCCTGGGTCACTCGTCTTTTCAGTTCGCTGCTGCTAGACTGGACAGTTTTATCTCAATCTCATCATTCAAAGACTCAATCATGGACACTCTTAATGACAGGTGTGACTGCTTAGCGTAAGGTACTATTGTCTCTACCTTCTTGCCCTTTGTGCTGTTGTCTGTGCCCAATAATGGTTGTACCATGTTTTGTGCTGCTATCATGTTGTGTTGCTACATGTTGTTGTCATGTGTTACTGCCTTGCTATGTTGTTGTCTTAGGTCTCTATTTATGTAGTGTTGTGTTGTCTCTCTTGTCATGATGAGTGTTTTGTCCTATATTTATATGCTGTTTATTTATTTACACACACGCACACACACACACACGCACACGCACACGCACACGCACACACACACACACACACACACACACACACACACACACACACACACACACACACACACACACACACACACACACACACACACACACACACACACACACACACACACACACACACACACACACACACACCCTGGCAGGCTGTTCCCACATTAACAAACAGAGCAGGACTTTGTCGTGCATGGCTGTAGCGTAGCACAACACCACAACACAAATCAGCAAGAGTCCCTGAGGTAACCTCTTTCCCTGTCTGTATCTGTTACTGTCTCTACCCGCTCTTTCTTTCTGACTCTTTTTCTCTCCCCCTTTCCCTCTCTCTCTCTCGCTCTCTCTCTCCATTTTCCCTCCCTCTGTCTTGTCAGCCATCAGGTCCTGACGTCTCCTTTTATGTTATCATGGCCACTGAGTTGGGAGACAGAGGGAGAGACGGAGAGACAAGGAGGGAGAGACGGAGAGACAAGGAGGGAGAGACGGAGAGAGACAGAGGGAGAGACGGAGAGACAAGGAGGGAGAGACGGAGAGACAAGGAGGGAGAGACGGAGAGAGACAGAGGGAGAGACGGAGAGACAAGGAGGGAGAGACGGAGAGACAAGGAGGGAGAGACGGAGAGACAAGGAGGGAGAGACGGAGAGAGAGACGGAGGGACAAGGAGGGAGAGACGGAGAGAGAGACGGAGAGACAAGGAGGGAGAGACGGAGAGAGAGACGGAGAGACAAGGAGGGAGAGACGGAGAGAGAGACGGAGAGACAAGGAGGGAGAGATGGAGAGAGACAGAGGGAGAGATGGAGAGACAAGGAGGGAGAGACGGAGAGACAAGGAGGGAGAGACGGAGGGAGAGACGGAGAGACAAGGAGGGAGAGACGGAGAGAGAGACGGAGAGACAAGGAGGGAGAGACGGAGAGAGAGACGGAGAGACAAGGAGGGAGAGATGGAGAGACAAGGAGGGAGAGATGGAGAGACAAGGAGGGAGAGACGGAGAGACAAGGAGGGAGAGACGGAGAGACAAGGAGGGAGAGACGGAGAGACAAGGAGGGAGAGACGGAGAGAGAGACGGAGAGACAAGGAGGGAGAGACGGAGAGAGAGACGGAGAGACAAGGAGGGAGAGACGGAGAGACAAGGAGGGAGAGATGGAGAGAGACAGAGGGAGAGATGGAGAGACAAGGAGGGAGAGACGGAGAGAGAGAGACAGAGAGACAAGGAGGGAGAGACGGAGAGACAAGGAGGGAGAGATGGAGAGACAAGGAGGGAGAGACGGAGAGAGACAGAGGGAGAGAGGGAGAGAGAGACAGAGGGAGAGACGGAGAGAGACAGAGGGAGAGACGGAGAGAGAGACAGAGGGAGAGACGGAGAGAGAAGGAGGGAGAGACGGAGAGAGACAGAGGGAGAGACGGAGAGACAAGGAGGGAGAGATGGAGAGAGACAGAGGGAGAGACGGAGAGACAAGGAGGGAGAGACGGAGAGAGGAGGGAGAGACGGAGAGAGACAGAGGGAGAGACGGAGAGACAAGGAGGGAGAGACGGAGAGACAAGGAGGGAGAGACGGAGAGACAAGGAGGGAGAGACGGAGAGAGAGACGGAGAGACAAGGAGGGAGAGACGGAGAGAGAGACGGAGAGACAAGGAGGGGAGAGACGGAGAGAGACGGAGAGACAAGGAGGGAGAGATGGAGAGACAAGGAGGGAGAGATAGAGAGACAAGGAGGGGAGAGGGAGAGACAAGGATTGAGAGACGGAGAGACAAGGAGGGAGAGACGGAGAGACAAGGAGGGAGAGACGGAGAGAGAGACGGAGAGACAAGGAGGGAGAGACGGAGAGAGAGACGGAGAGACAAGGAGGGAGAGACGGAGAGACAAGGAGGGAGAGATGGAGAGAGACAGAGGGAGAGATGGAGAGACAAGGAGGGAGAGACGGAGAGACAAGGAGGGAGAGACGGAGGGAGAGACGGAGAGACAAGGAGGGAGAGACGGAGAGAGAGACGGAGAGACAAGGAGGGAGAGACGGAGAGAGAGACGGAGAGACAAGGAGGGAGAGATGGAGAGACAAGGAGGGAGAGATGGAGAGACAAGGAGGGAGAGACGGAGAGACAAGGAGGGAGAGACGGAGAGACAAGGAGGGAGAGACGGAGAGACAAGGAGGGAGAGACGGAGAGAGAGACGGAGAGAGAAGGAGGGAGAGACGGAGAGAGACAGAGGGAGAGACGGAGAGACAAGGAGGGAGAGATGGAGAGAGACAGAGGGAGAGACGGAGAGACAAGGAGGGAGAGACGGAGAGAGGAGGGAGAGACGGAGAGAGACAGAGGGAGAGACGGAGAGACAAGGAGGGAGAGACGGAGAGACAAGGAGGGAGAGACGGAGAGACAAGGAGGGAGAGACGGAGAGAGAGACGGAGAGACAAGGAGGGAGAGACGGAGAGAGAGACGGAGAGACAAGGAGGGAGAGACGGAGAGAGACGGAGAGACAAGGAGGGAGAGATGGAGAGACAAGGAGGGAGAGATAGAGAGACAAGGAGGGAGAGGGAGAGACAAGGATTGAGAGACGGAGAGACAAGGAGGGAGAGACGGAGAGACAAGGAGGGAGAGACGGAGAGAGAGACGGAGAGACAAGGAGGGAGAGACGGAGAGAGAGACGGAGAGACAAGGAGGGAGAGACGGAGAGACAAGGAGGGAGAGATGGAGAGAGACAGAGGGAGAGATGGAGAGACAAGGAGGGAGAGACGGAGAGACAAGGAGGGAGAGACGGAGGGAGAGACGGAGAGACAAGGAGGGAGAGACGGAGAGAGAGACGGAGAGACAAGGAGGGAGAGACGGAGAGAGAGACGGAGAGACAAGGAGGAGAGATGGAGAGACAAGGAGGGAGAGATGGAGAGACAAGGAGGGAGAGACGGAGAGACAAGGAGGGGAGAGACGGAGAGACAAGGAGGGAGAGACGGAGAGACAAGGAGGGAGAGACGGAGAGAGAGACGGAGAGACAAGGAGGAGAGACGGAGAGAGACGGAGAGACAAGGAGGGAGAGACGGAGAGACAAGGAGGGAGAGATGGAGAGAGACAGAGGGAGAGATGGAGAGACAAGGAGGGAGAGACGGAGAGACAAGGAGGGAGAGACGGAGAGAGAGACAGAGAGACAAGGAGGGAGAGACGGAGAGACAAGGAGGGAGAGATGGAGAGACAAGGAGGGAGAGACGGAGAGAGACAGAGGGAGAGAGGGAGAGAGAGACAGAGGGAGAGACGGAGAGAGACAGAGGGAGAGACGGAGAGAGAGACAGAGGGAGAGACGGAGAGAGAAGGAGGGAGAGACGGAGAGAGACAGAGGGAGAGACGGAGAGACAAGGAGGGAGAGATGGAGAGAGACAGAGGGAGAGACGGAGAGACAAGGAGGGAGAGACGGAGAGAGGAGGGAGAGACGGAGAGAGACAGAGGGAGAGACGGAGAGACAAGGAGGGAGAGACGGAGAGACAAGGAGGGAGAGACGGAGAGACAAGGAGGGAGAGACGGAGAGAGAGACGGAGAGACAAGGAGGGAGAGACGGAGAGAGAGACGGAGAGACAAGGAGGGAGAGACGGAGAGAGAGACGGAGAGACAAGGAGGGAGAGATGGAGAGACAAGGAGGGAGAGATAGAGAGACAAGGAGGGAGAGGGAGAGACAAGGATTGAGAGACGGAGAGACAAGGAGGGAGAGACGGAGAGACAAGGAGGGAGAGACGGAGAGAGAGACGGAGAGACAAGGAGGGAGAGACGGAGAGAGAGACGGAGAGACAAGGAGGGAGAGACGGAGAGAGAGACGGAGAGACAAGGAGGGAGAGACGGAGAGACAAGGAGGGAGAGATGGAGAGAGACAGAGGGAGAGATGGAGAGACAAGGAGGGAGAGACGGAGAGACAAGGAGGGAGAGACGGAGGGAGAGACGGAGAGACAAGGAGGGAGAGACGGAGAGAGAGACGGAGAGACAAGGAGGGAGAGACGGAGAGACAGACGGAGAGACAAGGAGGGAGAGATGGAGAGACAAGGAGGGAGAGATGGAGAGACAAGGAGGGAGAGACGGAGAGACAAGGAGGGAGAGACGGAGAGACAAGGAGGGAGAGACGGAGAGACAAGGAGGGAGAGACGGAGAGAGAGACGGAGAGACAAGGAGGGAGAGACGGAGAGAGAGACGGAGAGACAAGGAGGGAGAGATGGAGAGAGACAGAGGGAGAGATGGAGAGACAAGGAGGGAGAGACGGAGAGAGAGACAGAGAGACAAGGAGGGAGAGACGGAGAGACAAGGAGGGAGAGATGGAGAGACAAGGAGGGAGAGACGGAGAGAGACAGAGGGAGAGAGGGAGAGAGAGACAGAGGGAGAGACGGAGAGAGACAGAGGGAGAGACGGAGAGAGAGACAGAGGGAGAGACGGAGAGAGAAGGAGGGAGAGACGGAGAGAGACAGAGGGAGAGGCGGAGAGACAAGGAGGGAGAGATGGAGAGAGACAGAGGGAGAGACGGAGAGACAAGGAGGGAGAGACGGAGAGAGGAGGGAGAGACGGAGAGAGACAGAGGGAGAGACGGAGAGACAAGGAGGGAGAGACGGAGAGACAAGGAGGGAGAGACGGAGAGACAAGGAGGAGAGACGGAGAGAGAGACGGAGAGACAAGGAGGGAGAGACGGAGAGAGAGACGGAGAGACAAGGAGGGAGAGACGGAGAGAGAGATGGAGAGACAAGGAGGGAGAGATGGAGAGACAAGGAGGGAGAGATAGAGAGACAAGGGGGAGAGGGAGAGACAAGGATTGAGAGACGGAGAGACAAGGAGGGAGAGACGGAGAGACAAGGAGGGAGAGACGGAGAGAGAGACGGAGAGACAAGGAGGGAGAGACGGAGAGAGAGACGGAGAGACAAGGAGGGAGAGACGGAGAGACAAGGAGGGAGAGATGGAGAGAGACAGAGGGAGAGATGGAGAGACAAGGAGGGAGAGACGGAGAGACAAGGAGGGAGAGACGGAGGGAGAGACGGAGAGACAAGGAGGGAGAGACGGAGAGAGAGACGGAGAGACAAGGAGGGAGAGACGGAGAGAGAGACGGAGAGACAAGGAGGGAGAGATGGAGAGACAAGGAGGGAGAGATGGAGAGACAAGGAGGGAGAGACGGAGAGACAAGGAGGGAGAGACGGAGAGACAAGGAGGGAGAGACGGAGAGACAAGGAGGGAGAGACGGAGAGAGAGACGGAGAGAGAAGGAGGGAGAGACGGAGAGAGACAGAGGGAGAGACGGAGAGACAAGGAGGGAGAGATGGAGAGAGAGACAGAGGGAGAGACGGAGAGACAAGGAGGGAGAGACGGAGAGAGGAGGGAGAGACGGAGAGAGACAGAGGGAGAGACGGAGAGACAAGGAGGGAGAGACGGAGAGACAAGGAGGGAGAGACGGAGAGACAAGGAGGAGAGACGGAGAGAGAGACGGAGAGACAAGGAGGGAGAGACGGAGAGAGAGACGGAGAGACAAGGAGGGAGAGACGGAGAGAGAGACGGAGAGACAAGGAGGGAGAGATGGAGAGACAAGGAGGGAGAGATAGAGAGACAAGGAGGGAGAGGGAGAGACAAGGATTGAGAGACGGAGAGACAAGGAGGGAGAGACGGAGAGACAAGGAGGGAGGGACGAAGAGAGAGACGGAGAGACAAGGAGGGAGAGACGGAGAGAGAGACGGAGAGACAAGGAGGAGAGACGGAGAGACAAGGAGGGAGAGATGGAGAGAGACAGAGGGAGAGATGGAGAGACAAGGAGGGAGAGACGGAGAGACAAGGAGGGAGAGACGGAGGGAGAGACGGAGAGACAAGGAGGGAGAGACGGAGAGAGAGACGGAGAGACAAGGAGGAGAGACGGAGAGAGAGACGGAGAGACAAGGAGGGAGAGATGGAGAGACAAGGAGGGAGAGATGGAGAGACAAGGAGGGAGAGACGGAGAGACAAGGAGGGAGAGACGGAGAGACAAGGAGGGAGAGACGGAGAGACAAGGAGGGAGAGACGGAGAGAGAGACGGAGAGACAAGGAGGGAGAGACGGAGAGAGAGACGGAGAGACAAGGAGGGAGAGACGGAGAGACAAGGAGGGAGAGATGGAGAGAGACAGAGGGAGAGATGGAGAGACAAGGAGGGAGAGACGGAGAGACAAGGAGGGAGAGACGGAGAGAGAGACAGAGAGACAAGGAGGGAGAGACGGAGAGACAAGGAGGGAGAGATGGAGAGACAAGGAGGGAGAGACGGAGAGAGACAGAGGGAGAGAGGGAGAGAGAGACAGAGGGAGAGACGGAGAGAGACAGGAGAGACGGAGAGAGAGACAGAGGGAGAGACGGAGAGAGAAGGAGGGAGAGACGAGAGAGACAGAGGGAGAGACGGAGAGACAAGGAGGGAGAGATGGAGAGAGACAGAGGGAGAGACTGAGAGACAAGGAGGGAGAGACGGAGAGAGGAGGGAGAGACGGAGAGAGACAGAGGGAGAGACGGAGAGACAAGGAGGGAGAGACGGAGAGACAAGGAGGGAGAGACGGAGAGACAAGGAGGGAGAGACGGAGAGAGAGACGGAGAGACAAGGAGGGAGAGACGGAGAGAGAGACGGAGAGACAAGGAGGGAGAGACGGAGAGAGAGACGGAGAGACAAGGAGGGAGAGATGGAGAGACAAGGAGGGAGAGATAGAGAGACAAGGAGGGGAGAGGGAGAGACAAGGATTGAGAGACGGAGAGACAAGGAGGGAGAGACGGAGAGACAAGGAGGGAGAGACGGAGAGAGAGACGGAGAGACAAGGAGGGAGAGACGGAGAGAGAGACGGAGAGACAAGGAGGGAGAGACGGAGAGACAAGGAGGGAGAGATGGAGAGAGACAGAGGGAGAGATGGAGAGACAAGGAGGGAGAGACGGAGAGACAAGGAGGGAGAGACGGAGGGAGAGACGGAGAGACAAGGAGGGAGAGACGGAGAGAGAGACGGAGAGACAAGGAGGGAGAGACGGAGAGAGAGACAGAGAGACAAGGAGGGAGAGATGGAGAGACAAGGAGGGAGAGATGGAGAGACAAGGAGGGAGAGACGGAGAGACAAGGAGGGAGAGACGGAGAGACAAGGAGGGAGAGACGGAGAGAGAGACGGAGAGACAAGGAGGGAGAGACGGAGAGAGAGACGGAGAGACAAGGAGGGAGAGACGGAGAGACAAGGAGGGAGAGATGGAGAGAGACAGAGGGAGAGATGGAGAGACAAGGAGGGAGAGACGGAGAGACAAGGAGGGAGAGACGGAGAGAGAGACAGAGAGACAAGGAGGGAGAGACGGAGAGACAAGGAGGGAGAGACGGAGAGACAAGGAGGGAGAGACGGAGAGAGACAGAGGGAGAGAGGGAGAGAGAGACAGAGGGAGAGACGGAGAGAGACAGAGGGAGAGACGGAGAGAGAGACAGAGGGAGAGACGGAGAGAAGGAGGGAGAGACGGAGAGAGACAGAGGGAGAGACGGAGAGACAAGGAGGGAGAGATGGAGAGAGACAGAGGGGAGAGACGGAGAGAGAGACAGAGGGAGAGATGGAGAAAGAGACGGAGGGAGAGATGGAGGGAGAGATGGAGAGAGACAGAGGGAGAGATGGAGAGAGACAGAGGGAGAGATGGAGAAAGAGACAGAGGGAGAGATGGAGGGAGAGATGGAGGGAGAGACGGAGAGAGAGATGGAGAAAGAGACAGAGGGAGAGACGGAGAGACAAGGAGGGAGAGATGGAGAAAGAGACAGAGGGAGAGATGGAGGGAGAGATGGAGAGAGACAGAGGGAGAGATGGAGAGAGACAGAGGGAGAGATGGAGAAAGAGACAGAGGGAGAGATGGAGGGAGAGATGGAGGGAGAGACGGAGAGAGAAGTAGGGAGAGATGGAGAAAGAGACAGAGGGAGAGACGAAGAGAGAAGGAGGGAGAGACGGAGAAAGAGACAGAGGGAGAGATGGAGAGAGACAGAGGGAGAGATGGGGAGAGAGATGGAGAAAGAGACAGAGGGAGAGACGGAGAGACAAGGAGGGAGAGATGGAGAAAGAGACAGAGGGAGAGATGGAGGGAGAGATGGAGAGAGACAGAGGGAGAGATGGAGAGAGACAGAGGGAGAGATGGAGAGACAAGGAGGGAGAGACGGAGAGAGACAGAGGGAGAGAGGGAGAGAGAGACAGAGGGAGAGACGGAGAGAGACAGAGGGAGAGACGGAGAGAGAGACAGAGGGAGAGACGGAGAGAGAAGGAGGGAGAGACGGAGAGAGACAGAGGGAGAGACGGAGAGACAAGGAGGGAGAGATGGAGAGAGACAGAGGGAGAGACTGAGAGACAAGGAGGGAGAGACGGAGAGAGGAGGGAGAGACGGAGAGAGACAGAGGGAGAGACGGAGAGACAAGGAGGGAGAGACGGAGAGACAAGGAGGGAGAGACGGAGAGACAAGGAGGGAGAGACGGAGAGAGAGACGGAGAGACAAGGAGGGAGAGACGGAGAGAGAGACGGAGAGACAAGGAGGGAGAGACGGAGAGAGAGACGGAGAGACAAGGAGGGAGAGATGGAGAGACAAGGAGGGAGAGATAGAGAGACAAGGAGGGAGAGGGAGAGACAAGGATTGAGAGACGGAGAGACAAGGAGGGAGAGACGGAGAGACAAGGAGGGAGAGACGGAGAGAGAGACGGAGAGACAAGGAGGGAGAGACGGAGAGAGAGACGGAGAGACAAGGAGGGAGAGACGGAGAGACAAGGAGGGAGAGATGGAGAGAGACAGAGGGAGAGATGGAGAGACAAGGAGGGAGAGACGGAGAGACAAGGAGGGAGAGACGGAGGGAGAGACGGAGAGACAAGGAGGGAGAGACGGAGAGAGAGACGGAGAGACAAGGAGGGAGAGACGGAGAGAGAGACGGAGAGACAAGGAGGGAGAGATGGAGAGACAAGGAGGGAGAGATGGAGAGACAAGGAGGGAGAGACGGAGAGACAAGGAGGGAGAGACGGAGAGACAAGGAGGGAGAGACGGAGAGAGAGACGGAGAGACAAGGAGGGAGAGACGGAGAGAGAGACGGAGAGACAAGGAGGGAGAGACGGAGAGACAAGGAGGGAGAGATGGAGAGAGACAGAGGGAGAGATGGAGAGACAAGGAGGGAGAGACGGAGAGACAAGGAGGGAGAGACGGAGAGAGAGACAGAGAGACAAGGAGGGAGAGACGGAGAGACAAGGAGGGAGAGATGGAGAGACAAGGAGGGAGAGACGGAGAGAGACAGAGGGAGAGAGGGAGAGAGAGACAGAGGGAGAGACGGAGAGAGACAGAGGGAGAGACGGAGAGAGAGACAGAGGGAGAGACGGAGCGAGAAGGAGGGAGAGACGGAGAGAGACAGAGGGAGAGACGGAGAGACAAGGAGGGAGAGATGGAGAGAGACAGAGGGAGAGACGGAGAGAGAGACAGAGGGAGAGATGGAGAAAGAGACGGAGGGAGAGATGGAGGGAGAGATGGAGAGAGACAGAGGGAGAGATGGAGAGAGACAGAGGGAGAGATGGAGAAAGAGACAGAGGGAGAGATGGAGGGAGAGATGGAGGGAGAGACGGAGAGAGAGATGGAGAAAGAGACAGAGGGAGAGACGGAGAGACAAGGAGGGAGAGATGGAGAAAGAGACAGAGGGAGAGATGGAGGGAGAGATGGAGAGAGACAGAGGGAGAGATGGAGAGAGACAGAGGGAGAGATGGAGAAAGAGACAGAGGGAGAGATGGAGGGAGAGATGGAGGGAGAGACGGAGAGAGAAGTAGGGAGAGATGGAGAAAGAGACAGAGGGAGAGACGAAGAGAGAAGGAGGGAGAGACGGAGAAAGAGACAGAGGGAGAGATGGAGAGAGACAGAGGGAGAGATGGAGAGAGAGATGGAGAAAGAGACAGAGGGAGAGACGGAGAGACAAGGAGGGAGAGATGGAGAAAGAGACAGAGGGAGAGATGGAGGGAGAGATGGAGAGAGACAGAGGGAGAGATGGAGAGAGACAGAGGGAGAGATGGAGAAAGAGACAGAGGGAGAGATGGAGGGAGAGATGGAGGGAGAGACGGAGAGAGAAGTAGGGAGAGATGGAGAAAGAGACAGAGGGAGAGACGGAGAGAGAAGGAGGGAGAGACGGAGAAAGAAGGAGGGAGAGACGGAGAAAGAGACAGAGGGAGAGATGGAGAGAGACAGAGGGAGAGACGGAGAGAGAAGGAGGGAGAGACGGAGAAAGAGACAGAGGGAGAGATGGAGAGAGACAGAGGGAGAGACGGAGAGAGAAGGAGGGAGAGATGGAGAAAGAGACAGAGGGAGAGACGGAGAGAGAAGGAGGGAGAGACGGAGAAAGAGACAGAGGGAGAGATGGAGGGAGAGATGGAGAGAGACAGAGGGAGAGATGGAGAGAGACAGAGGGAGAGATGGAGAAAGAGACAGAGGGAGAGATGGAGGGAGAGATTGAGGGAGAGACGGAGAGAGAAGTAGGGAGAGATGGAGAAAGAGACAGAGGGAGAGACGGAGAGAGAAGGAGGGAGAGACGGAGAAAGAAGGAGGGAGAAACGGAGAAAGAGACAGAGGGAGAGATGGAGAAAGAGACAGAGGGAGAGATGGAGGGAGAGATGGAGGGAGAGACGGAGAGAGAAGTAGGGAGAGATGGAGAAAGAGACAGAGGGAGAGACGAAGAGAGAAGGAGGGAGAGACGGAGAAAGAGACAGAGGGAGAGATGGAGAGAGACAGAGGGAGAGATGGAGAGAGAGATGGAGAAAGAGACAGAGGGAGAGACGGAGAGACAAGGAGGGAGAGATGGAGAAAGAGACAGAGGGAGAGATGGAGGGAGAGATGGAGAGAGACAGAGGGAGAGATGGAGAGAGACAGAGGGAGAGATGGAGAAAGAGACAGAGGGAGAGATGGAGGGAGAGATGGAGGGAGAGACGGAGAGAGAAGTAGGGAGAGATGGAGAAAGAGACAGAGGGAGAGACGGAGAGAGAAGGAGGGAGAGACGGAGAAAGAAGGAGGGAGAGACGGAGAAAGAGACAAATCAAATCAAATCAAATTTATTTATATAGCCCTTCGTACATCAGCTGATATCTCAAAGTGCTGTACAGAAACCCAGCCTAAAACCCCAAACAGCAAACAATGCAGGTGTAAAAGCACGGTGGCTAGGAAAAACTCCCTAGAAAGGCCAAAACCTAGGAAGAAACCTAGAGAGGAACCGGGCTATGTGGGGTGGCCAGTCCTCTTCTGGCTGTGCCGGGTAGAGATTATAACAGAACATGACCAAGATGTTCAAATGTTCATAAATGACCAGCATGGTCAAATAATAATAAGGCAGAACAGTTGAAACTGGAGCAGCAGCACAGTCAGATGGACTGGGGACAGCAAGGAGCCATCATGTCAGGTAGTCCTGGGGCACGGTCCTAGACAGAGGGAGAGATGGAGAGAGACAGAGGGAGAGACGGAGAGAGAAGGAGGGAGAGACGGAGAAAGAGACAGAGGGAGAGATGGAGAGAGACAGAGGGAGAGACGGAGAGAGAAGGAGGGAGAGATGGAGAAAGAGACAGAGGGAGAGACGGAGAGAGAAGGAGGGAGAGACGGAGAAAGAGACAGAGGGAGAGATGGAGGGAGAGATGGAGAGAGACAGAGGGAGAGATGGAGAGAGACAGAGGGAGAGATGGAGAAAGAGACAGAGGGAGAGATGGAGGGAGAGATTGAGGGAGAGACGGAGAGAGAAGTAGGGAGAGATGGAGAAAGAGACAGAGGGAGAGACGGAGAGAGAAGGAGGGAGAGACGGAGAAAGAGACAGAGGGAGAGACGGAGAGAGAAGGAGGGAGAGACGGAGAAAGAGACAGAGGGAGAGATGGAGGGAGAGATGGAGAGAGACAGAGGGAGAGATGGAGAGAGACAGAGGGAGAGATGGAGAAAGAGACAGAGGGAGAGATGGAGGGAGAGATGGAGGGAGAGACGGAGAGAGAAGTAGGGAGAGATGGAGAAAGAGACAGAGGGAGAGACAGAGAGAGAAGGAGGGAGAGACGGAGAAAGAGACAGAGGGAGAGACGGAGAGAGAAGGAGGGAGAGACGGAGAAAGAGACAGAGGGAGAGATGGAGAGAGACAGAGGGAGAGACGGAGAGAGAAGGAGGGAGAGACGGAGAAAGAGACAGAGGGAGAGATGGAGAGAGACAGAGGGAGAGAGAGAAGGAGGGAGAGATGGAGAAAGAGACAGAGGGAGAGATGGAGGAGAGAGAAGGAGGGAGAGACGGAGAAAGAGACAGAGGGAGAGATGGAGGGAGAGATGGAGGGAGAGACGGAGAGAGAAGAGGGAGAGGAGAGAAGAGAGACAGAGGGAGAGACGGAGAGAGAAGGAGGGAGAGACGGAGAAAGAGACAGAGGGAGAGATGGAGGGAGAGATGGAGGGAGAGACGGAGAGAGAAGTAGGGAGAGATGGAGAAAGAGACAGAGGGAGAGATGGAGGGAGAGATGGAGAGAGACAGAGGGAGAGATGGAGAGAGACAGAGGGAGATGGAGAAAGAGACAGAGGGAGAGATGGAGGGAGAGATGGAGGGAGAGACGGAGAGAGAAGAGGGAGAGATGGAGAAAGAGACAGAGGGAGAGACGGAGAGAGAAGGAGGGAGAGATGGAGAAAGAGACAGAGGGAGAGACGGAGAGAGAAGGAGGGAGAGACGGAGAGAAAGAAGGAGGGAGAGACGGAGAAAGAGACAGAGGGAGAGATGGAGAGAGAGAGAGGGAGAGAGACAGAGGGAGAGATGGAGAGAGACAGAGGGAGAGATGGAGAAAGAGACAGAGGGAGAGATGGAGGGAGAGAGGAGAAGAGGAGAGAGGGAGAGATGGAGAGAGACAGAGGGAGAGACGGAGAGAGAAGGAGGGAGAGATGGAGAAAGAGACAGAGGGAGACGGAGAGAGAAGGAGGGAGAGACGGAGAGAAGAGACAGAGGGAGAGATGGAGGGAGAGATGGAGAGAGACAGAGGGAGAGATGGAGAGAGACAGAGGGAGAGATGGAGAAAGAGACAGAGGGAGAGATGGAGGGAGAGATTGAGGGAGAGACGGAGAGAGACAGAGGGAGAGATGGAGAGAGACAGAGGGAGAGACGGGAGAGAAGGAGGGAGAGACGGAGAAAGAAGGAGGGAGAGACGGAGAAAGAGACAGAGGGAGAGATGGAGAAAGAGACAGAGGGAGAGATGGAGGGAGAGATGGAGGGAGAGACGGAGAGAGAAGTAGGGAGAGATGGAGAAAGAGACAGAGGGAGAGACGGAGAGAGAAGGAGGGAGAGACGGAGAAAGAGACAGAGGGAGAGATGGAGAGAGACAGAGGAGAGGAGAGAGAGATGGAGAAAGAGACAGAGGGAGAGACGGAGAGACAAGGAGGGAGAGATGGAGAAAGAGACAGAGGGGAGAGATGGAGGGAGAGATGGAGAGAGACAGAGGGAGAGATGGAGAGAGACAGAGGGAGAGATGGAGAAAGAGACAGAGGGAGAGATGGAGGGAGAGATGGAGGGAGAGATGGAGAGAGAAGAGGGAGAGATGGAGAAAGAGACAGAGGGAGAGATGGAGAGAGACAGAGGGAGAGACGGAGAAAGAAGGAGGGAGAGACGGAGAAAGAGACAGAGGGAGAGATGGAGAGAGACAGAGGGAGAGACGGAGAGAGAAGGAGGGAGAGACGGAGAGAGACAGAGGGAGAGATGGAGAGAGACAGAGGGAGAGACGGAGAGAGAGGAGGGAGAGATGGAGAAAGAGACAGAGGGGAGAGACGGAGAGAGAGAGACAGAGGGAGAGATGGGAGAAAGAGACAGAGGGAGAGACGGAGAGAGAAGGAGGGAGAGATGGAGAAAGAGACAGAGGGAGAGACGGAGGGAGAGAAGGAGAGACAGAGGGAGAGAAGAGAGAGACAGAGGGAGAGATGGGAGAGAGACAGAGGGAGAGATGGAGGGAGAGATGGAGAAAGAGACAGAGGGAGAGACGGAGAGAGAAGGAGGGAGAGACGGAGAAAGAGACAGAGGGAGAGATGGAGGGAGAGATGGAGGGAGAGACGGAGAGAGAAGTAGGGAGAGATGGAGAAAGAGACAGAGGGAGAGACGGAGAGAGAAGGAGGGAGAGACGGAGAAAGAGACAGAGGGAGAGATGGAGGGAGAGATGGAGGGAGAGACGGAGAGAGAAGTAGGGAGAGATGGAGAAAGAGACAGAGGGAGAGATGGAGGGAGAGATGGAGAGAGACAGAGGGAGAGATGGAGAGAGACAGAGGGAGAGATGGAGAAAGAGACAGAGGGAGAGATGGAGGGAGAGATGGAGGGAGAGACGGAGAGAGAAGTAGGGAGAGATGGAGAAAGAGACAGAGGGAGAGACGGAGAGAGAAGTAGGGAGAGATGGAGAAAGAGACAGAGGGAGAGACGGAGAGAGAAGGAGGGAGAGACGGAGAAAGAAGGAGGGAGAGACGGAGAAAGAGACAGAGGGAGAGATGGAGAGAGACAGAGGGAGAGAGACAGAGGGAGAGATGGAGAGAGACAGAGGGAGAGATGGAGAAAGAGACAGAGGGAGAGATGGAGGGAGAGATGGAGAAAGAGACAGAGGGAGAGATGGAGAGAGACAGAGGGAGAGACGGAGAGAGAAGGAGGGAGAGATGGAGAAAGAGACAGAGGGAGAGACGGAGAGAGAAGGAGGGAGAGACGGAGAAAGAGACAGAGGGAGAGATGGAGGGAGAGATGGAGAGAGACAGAGGGAGAGATGGAGAGAGACAGAGGGAGAGATGGAGAAAGAGACAGAGGGAGAGATGGAGGGAGAGGGAGGGAGAGACGGAGGAGAGAGAGAAGTAGGGAGAGATGGAGAAAGAGACAGAGGGAGAGACGGAGAGAGAAGGAGGGAGAGACGGAGAAAGAGACAGAGGGAGAGACGGAGAGAGAGACAGAGGGAGAGATGGAGAAAGAGACAGAGGGAGAGATGGAGGGAGAGATGGAGGGAGAGACGGAGAGAGAAGTAGGGAGAGATGGAGAAAGAGACAGAGGGAGAGACGGAGAGAGAAGGAGGGAGAGACGGAGAAAGAGACAGAGGGAGAGATGAGAGAGAGGAGAGACGGAGAGATGGAGGGAGAGATGGAGAGAGACAGAGGGAGAGACGGAGAGAGAAGGAGGGAGAGATGGAGAAAGAGACAGAGGGAGAGATGGAGGGAGAGATGGAGAGAGACAGAGGGAGAGATGGAGAGAGACAGAGGGAGAGATGGAGAAAGAGACAGAGGGAGAGATGGAGGGAGAGATGGAGGGAGAGACGGAGAGAGAAGTAGGGAGAGATGGAGAAAGAGACAGAGGGAGAGACGGAGAGAGAAGGAGGGAGAGACGGAGAAAGAAGGAGGGAGAGACGGGAGAGATGGAGGGAGAGATGGAGAGAGACAGAGGGAGAGATGGAGAGAGAGATGGAGGGAGAGACGAGAGACAGAGGGAGAGACGGAGAGAGAAGGAGGGAGAGATGGAGGAGAAAGAGAGACAGGAGAGAGGAGAGAGGGAGAGAGAAAGAGACAGAGAGGGAGAGATGGAGGGAGAGACGGAGGGAGAGACAGAGGAGAGAGAAGGAGGGAGAGATGGAGAGAGAGGAGAGAGGAGAGAGAAGGAGGGAGAGACGGAGAAAGAGACAGAGGGAGAGATGGAGAGAGACAGAGGGAGAGATGGAGAGAGAGAGGGAGAGAGAGAGAGGAGGGAGAGAGGAGAGAGATGGAGGGAGAGACAGAGAGAGGGAGGGAGAGATGGAGAGAGACAGAGGAGAGATGGAGAGAGACAGGAGGAGAGAGATGGGAGAGAGATGGAGAGAGAGGAGGGAGAGACGGAGAGAGAAGGAGGGAGAGATGGAGAGAGAGAGGGAGAGAGATGGAGGGAGAGATGGAGAGAGAGAGGGAGAGGGAGGGAGAGAGAGAGACAGAGGGAGAGACGGAGGAGAGGAGGGAGAGACAGAGAGGGAGAGATGGAGAGAGAAGAGGGAGAGACGGAGAAAGAGAGAGGGAGAGATGGAGGGAGAGATGGAGGAGAAAGAGACAGAGGGAGAGATGGGAGAGAGAAGGAGGGAGAGATGGAGAAAGAGACAGAGGGAGAGATGGGAGGGAGAGATGGAGGGAGAGACGGAGAGAGAAGGAGGGAGAGAGGGAGAGATGGAGAAAGAGACAGAGGGAGAGATGGAGGAGAGAGATGGAGAGACAGAGGGAGAGAGACAGAGGGAGAGATGGAGAGAGACGGAGGGAGAGATGGAGAAAGAGACAGAGGAGAGATGGAGGGGAGATGGAGAGAGACAGAGGGAGAGATGGAGAGAGAAGGAGGGAGAGATGGAGAAAGAGACAGAGGGAGAGATGGAGGGAGAGAGAGAGACAGAGGGAGAGATGGAGAGAGACAGAGGGAGAGATGGAGAAAGAGACAGAGGGAGAGATGGAGAGAGATGGAGGGAGAGAGAAAGAGAGGGAGAGATGGAGAAAGAGACAGAGGGAGAGACGGAGAGAGAAGGAGGGAGAGATGGAGATGGAGACAGAGGGAGAGATGGAGGGAGAGATGGAGAGAGACAGAGGGAGAGATGGAGAAAGAGACAGAGGGAGACGGAGAGAGAAGACAGAGGGAGAGATGGAGAAAGAGACAGAGGGAGAGACGGAGAGAGAAGGAGGGAGAGACGGAGAGAGAGGGAGAGGGAGAGAGGGAGAGATGGAGAGAGACAGAGAGAGATGGAGAGAGAGATGGAGAAAGAGACAGAGGGAGAGACGGAGAGACAAGGAGGGAGAGATGGAGAAGAGACAGAGGGAGAGATGGAGGGAGAGATGGAGAGAGACAGAGGGAGAGATGGAGAGAGACAGAGGGAGAGATGGAGAAAGAGACAGAGGGAGATGGAGGGAGAGATGGAGGGAGAGACGGAGAGAGAAGTAGGGAGAGATGGAGAAAGAGACAGAGGGAGAGACGGAGGAGAGAAGGAGGGAGAGACGAGAAAGAAAGAGACAGAGGGAGAGATGGAGGGAGAGATGGAAGAGACAGAGGGAGAGACGGAGAGAGAAGAGGGAGAGACGGAGAAAGAGACAGAGGGAGAGATGGATGGAGAGAGACAGAGGGAGAGATGGAGAGAGACAGAGGGAGAGATGGAGAAAGAGACAGAGGGGGAGAGATGGAGAGAGATGGAGGGAGAGACGGAGATGGAAAGAGACAGAGGGAGAGATGGAGAGAGAGATGGAGGGAGAGATGGAGAAAGAGACAGAGGGAGAGATGGAGGGAGAGATGGAGGGAGAGAGGGAGAGATGGAGAGAGAGGGAGGAGGAGAGAGACAGAGGGAGAGATGGAGAGAGAAGAGGGAGAGATGGAGAAAGAGACGGAGAGAGAGACAGAGGGAGAGATGGAGAGAGAGAGATGGAGAGAGAGAGGGAGAGATGGAGAGAGACAGAGGGAGAGATGGAGAGAGACAGAGGGAGAGACGGAGAGAGAAGGGGAGGGAGAGACGGAGAGAAAGAGACAGAGGGAGAGACGGAGAGAGAAGAGGGAGAGACGGAGAGAGAGAGGGAGAGAGAGAGAGACAGAGGGAGAGATGGAGAGAGACAGAGGGAGAGAGGGAGAGATGGAGAAAGAGACAGAGGGAGAGATGGAGAGAGAGAGACAGAGGGAGAGACGGAGAGGAGGGAGAGATGGAGAAAGAGACAGAGGGAGAGATGGAGGGAGAGAGAGACAGAGGGAGAGATGGAGAGAGACAGAGGGAGAGATGGAGAAAGAGATGGAGGAGAGAGAGGGAGAGATGGGAGAGAGAGAGGGAGAGACGGAGAGAGAGACAGAGGGAGAGATGGAGAGACAAGGAGGGAGAGACGGGAGAGAGACAGATGGAGAAAGAGACAGAGGGAGAGATGGAGGGAGAGATGGAGAGAGGGAGAGATGGAGAGAGAGAGGAGGGAGAGATGGAGAAAGAGACAGAGGGAGAGAGAGAGAGGGAGAGATGGAGAGAGACAGAGGGAGAGATGGAGAGAGACAGAGGGAGAGACGGAGAGAGAAGAGGGAGAGATGGAGAAAGAGACAGAGGGAGAGACGGAGAGACAAGGAGGGAGAGATGGAGAAAGAGACAGAGGGAGAGATGGAGGGAGAGATGGAGAGAGACAGAGGGAGATGGAGAGAGACAGAGGGAGAGATGGAGAAAGAGACAGAGGGAGAGATGGAGGGAGAGATGGAGGGAGAGACGGAGAGAGAAGAGGGAGAGATGGAGAAAGAGACAGAGGGAGAGATGGGGAGAGAAGGAGGGAGAGACGGAGAAAGAGACAGAGGGAGAGGGAGAGATGGAGAAAGAGACAGAGGGAGAGATGGAGAGAGACAGAGGAGAGAGACGGAGGGAGAGATGGAGGGAGAGATGGAGAAAGAGACAGAGGGAGAGATGGAGAGAGACAGAGGGAGAGATGGAGAGAGAAGGAGGGAGAGATGGAGAAAGAGACAGAGGGGAGAGATGGAGGGAGAGATGGAGAAAGAGACAGAGGGAGAGATGGAGAGAGAGGAGAGAGAGAGACAGAGAGGAGAGATGGGAGAGACAGAGGGAGAGATGGAGAGAGACAGAGGGAGAGATGGAGGGAGAGATGGAGGGAGAGACGGAGAGAGACAGAGGGAGAGATGGGAAAGAGACAGAGGGAGAGACGGAGAGAGACAGAGGGAGAGATGGAGAAAGAGACAGAGGGAGAGACGGAGAGAGAAGGAGGGAGAGATGGAGAAAGAGACAGAGGGAGAGATGGAGGGAGAGATGGGAGAGAGACAGAGGGAGAGATGGAGAGAGACAGAGGGAGAGATGGAGAAAGAGACAGAGGGAGAGATGGAGGGAGAGATGGAGGGAGAGACGGAGAGAGAAGTAGGGAGAGATGGAGAAAGAGACAGAGGGAGAGACGGAGAGAGAAGGAGGGAGAGACGGAGAAAGAGACAGAGGGAGAGGGAGAGACGGAGAGAGAAGAGAGAGACGGAGAAAGAGACAGAGGGAGAGATGGAGAGAGACAGAGGGAGAGACGGAGAGAAGGAGGGAGAGACGGAGAAAGAGACAGAGGGAGAGATGGGGAGAGATGAGAGAGACAGAGGGAGAGATGGAGAGAGACAGAGGGAGAGATGGAGGGAGAGATGGAGGGAGACGGGAGAAAGAGAGATGGAGAAAGAGACAGAGGGAGAGACGGAGAGAGATGGAGGGAGAGACGGAGAAAGAAGAGGGAGAGATGGAGAAAGAGACAGAGGGAGAGATGGAGAGAGACAGAGGGAGAGACGGAGAGAGAAGGAGGGAGAGATGGAGAAAGAGACAGAGGGAGAGATGGAGAGAGACAGAGGAGAGACGGAGAGAGAAGGAGGGAGAGATGGAGAAAGAGACAGAGGGAGAGACGGAGAGAGAAGGAGGGAGAGACGGAGAAAGAGACAGAGGGAGAGATGGAGGGAGAGATGGAGAGAGACAGAGGGAGAGATGGAGAGAGACAGAGGGAGAGATGGAGAAAGAGACAGAGGGAGAGATGGAGGGAGAGATGGAGGGAGAGACGGAGAGAGAAGTAGGGAGAGATGGAGAAAGAGACAGAGGGAGACGGAGAGAGAAGGAGGGAGAGACGGAGAAAGAGACAGAGGGAGAGACGGAGAGAGAAGGAGGGAGAGACGGAGAAAGAGACAGAGGGAGAGATGGAGGGAGAGATGGAGAGAGACAGAGGGAGAGATGGAGAGACAGAGGGAGAGATGGAGAAAGAGACAGAGGGAGAGATGGAGGGAGAGATGGAGGGAGAGACGGAGAGAGAAGAGGGAGAGATGGAGAAAGAGAGAGGGAGAGACGGAGAGAGAAGGAGGGAGAGACGGAGAAAGAGACAGAGGGAGAGATGGAGGGAGAGATGGAGGGAGAGACGGAGAGAGAAGAGGGAGAGATGGAGAGAGACAGAGGGAGAGACGGAGAGAGAGGAGGGAGAGACGGAGAAAGAGACAGAGGGAGAGACGGAGAGAGGAGAGGGAGAGACGGAGAAAGAGACAGAGGGAGAAATGGAGGGAGAGATGGAGGGAGAGACAGGAGGAGAGAGAGAGAGAGATGGAGAGGAGGGAGAGATGGAGGAGAGAGAGGGGAGAGAGAGAGATGGAGGGAGAGATGGAGAAAGAGACAGAGGGAGAGATGGAGGGAGAGATGGAGAGAGACAGAGGGAGAGATGGAGAGAGACAGAGGGAGAGATGGAGAAAGAGACAGAGGGAGAGATGGGAGGGAGAGATGGAGGGAGAGACGGAGAGAGAAGTAGGGAGAGATGGAGAAAGAGACAGAGGGAGAGACAGGAGAGAGAGAGAGAGAGAGAGATGGAGGGAGAGACGGAGAGAGAAGGAGGGAGAGACGGAGAAAGAGACAGAGGGAGAGACGGAGAGAGAAGGAGGGAGAGACGGAGAAAGAGACAGAGGGAGAGATGGAGGGAGAGATGGAGAGAGACAGAGGGAGAGATGGAGAGAGACAGAGGGAGAGATGGAGAAAGAGACAGAGGAGAGATGGAGGGAGAGATGGAGGGAGAGACGGAGAGAGAAGTAGGGAGAGATGGAGAAAGAGACAGAGGGAGAGACAGAGAGAGAAGGAGGGAGAGACGGAGAAAGAGAAGAGGGAGAGACGGAGAGAGAAGGAGGGAGAGACGGAGAAAGAGACAGAGGGAGAGATGGAGAGAGACAGAGGGAGAGACGGAGAGAGAAGGAGGGAGAGACGGAGAAAGAGACAGAGGGAGAGATGGAGGGAGAGATGGAGGGAGAGACGGAGAGAGAAGGAGGGAGAGATGGAGAAAGAGACAGAGGGAGAGACGGAGAGAGAAGGAGGGAGAGACGGAGAAAGAGACAGAGGGAGAGATGGAGAGAGAAGGAGGGAGAGATGGAGAAAGAGACAGAGGGAGAGATGGAGAAAGAGACAGAGGGAGAGACGGAGAGAGAAGGAGGGAGAGACGGAGAAAGAGACAGAGGGAGAGATGGAGGGAGAGATGGAGGGAGAGACGGAGAGAGAAGTAGGGAGAGATGGAGAAAGAGACAGAGGGAGAGACGGAGAGAGAAGGAGGGAGAGACGGAGAAAGAGACAGAGGGAGAGACGAAGAGAGAAGTAGGGAGAGACGGAGAAAGAGACAGAGGGAGAAATGGAGGGAGAGATGGAGGGAGAGATGGAGAGAGAGATGGAGAGAGAGATGGAGAAAGAGACGGAGGGAGAGATGGAGGGAGAGATGGAGAGAGACAGAGGGAGAGATGGAGAGAGACAGAGGGAGAGAGAGATGGAGAAAGAGACAGAGGGAGAGATGGAGGGAGAGATGGAGAGAGACAGAGGGAGATGGAGAGAGAGAGAGGAGAGAGATGGAGAAAGAGACAGAGGGAGAGATGGAGGAGAGAGAGGAGAGAGACAGAGGGAGAGACGGAAAGAGAAGAGGGAGAGACGGAGAGAGACAGAGGGAGAGACGGAGAGAGAAGGAGGGAGAGACGGAGAAAGAGACAGAGGGAGAGATGGAGAAAGAGACAGAGGGAGAGACGGAGAGACAAGGAGGGAGAGATGGAGAAAGAGACAGAGGGAGAGATGGAGGGAGAGATGGAGAGAGACAGAGGGAGAGATGGAGAGAGACAGAGGGAGAGATGGAGAAAGAGACAGAGGGAGAGATGGAGGGAGAGATGGAGGGAGAGACGGAGAGAGAAGTAGGGAGAGATGGAGAAAGAGACAGAGGGAGAGACGGAGAGAGAAGGAGGGAGAGACGGAGAAAGAGACAGAGGGAGAGATGGAGAGAGACAGAGGGAGAGATGGAGAGAGAGATGGAGAAAGAGACAGAGGGAGAGACGGAGAGACAAGGAGGGAGAGATGGAGAAAGAGACAGAGGGAGAGATGGAGGGAGAGATGGAGAGAGACAGAGGGAGAGATGGAGAGAGACAGAGGGAGAGATGGAGAAAGAGACAGAGGGAGAGATGGAGGGAGAGAGAGGAGAGAGACGAGAGAGAGAAGTAGGGGAGAGATGGAGAAAGAGACAGAGGGAGAGACGGAGAGAGAAGGAGGGAGAGAGAGAGAAGAGGAGGAGAGACGGAGAAAGAGACAGAGGGAGAGATGGAGAGAGGGGAGAGACGGAGAGAGAAGGAGGGAGAGACGGAGAAAGAGACAGAGGGAGAGATGGAGAGAGACAGAGGAAGAGACGGAGAGAGAAGGAGGGAGAGATGGAGAAAGAGACAGAGGGAGAGACGGAGAGAGAAGGAGGGAGAGACGGAGAAAGAGACAGAGGGAGAGATGGAGGGAGAGATGGAGAGAGACAGAGGGAGAGATGGAGAGAGACAGAGGGAGAGATGGAGAAAGAGACAGAGGGAGAGATGGAGGGAGAGATGGAGGGAGAGACGGAGAGAGAAGTAGGGAGAGATGGAGAAAGAGACAGAGGGAGAGACGGAGAGAGAAGGAGGGAGAGACGGAGAAAGAGACAGAGGGAGAGACGGAGAGAGAGGAGGGAGAGACGGAGAAAGAGACAGAGGGAGAGATGGAGGGAGAGATGGAGAGAGACAGAGGGAGAGATGGAGAGAGACAGAGGGAGAGATGGAGAAAGAGACAGAGGGAGAGATGGAGGGAGAGATGGAGGGAGAGACGGAGAGAGAAGGAGGGAGAGATGGAGAAAGAGACAGAGGGAGAGACGGAGAGAGAAGGAGGGAGAGACGGAGAAAGAGACAGAGGGAGAGATGGAGGGAGAGATGGAGGGAGAGACGGAGAGAGAAGTAGGGAGAGATGGAGAAAGAGACAGAGGGAGAGACGGAGAGAGAAGGAGGGAGAGACGGAGAAAGAGACAGAGGGAGAGACGGAGAGAGAAGAGGGAGAGACGGAGAAAGAGACAGAGGGAGAGATGGAGGGAGAGATGGAGGGAGAGATGGAGAGAGAGATGGAGAGAGAGATGGAGAAAGAGACGGAGGGAGAGATGGAGGGAGAGATGGAGAGAGAGATGGAGAGAGAGATGGAGAAAGAGACGGAGGAGAGGAGGGAGAGATGGAGATGGAAGAGACAGAGGGAGAGATGGAGAGAGAGGAGGGAGAGATGGAGAAAGAGACAGAGGGAGAGATGGAGGGAGAGATGGAGAGGGAGAGACGGAGAGAGAAGAGGGAGAGATGGAGAAAGAGACAGAGGGAGAGACGGAGAGAGAGAAGGAGGGAGAGACGGAGAAAGAGAAGAGGGAGAGACGGAGAGAGAAGGAGGGAGAGACGGAGAAAGAGACAGAGGGAGAGACGGAGAGAGAAGGAGGGAGAGACGGAGAAAGAGACAGAGGGAGAGATGGAGGGAGAGATGGAGAGAGACAGAGGGAGAGATGGAGAGAGACAGAGGGAGAGATGGAGAAAGAGACAGAGGAGAGATGGAGGGAGAGATGGAGGGAGAGACGGAGAGAGAAGTAGGGAGAGATGGAGAAAGAGACAGAGGGAGAGACAGAGAGAGAAGGAGGGAGAGACGGAGAAAGAGAAGAGGGAGAGACGGAGAGAGAAGGAGGGAGAGACGGAGAAAGAGACAGAGGGAGAGATGGAGAGAGACAGAGGGAGAGACGGAGAGAGAAGGAGGGAGAGACGGAGAAAGAGACAGAGGGAGAGATGGAGAGAGACAGAGGGAAAGACGGAGAGAGAAGGAGGGAGAGATGGAGAAAGAGACAGAGGGAGAGACGGAGAGAGAAGGAGGGAGAGACGGAGAAAGAGACAGAGGGAGAGATGGAGGGAGAGATGGAGGGAGAGACGGAGAGAGAAGGAGGGAGAGATGGAGAAAGAGACAGAGGGAGAGACGGAGAGAGAAGGAGGGAGAGACGGAGAAAGAGACAGAGGGAGAGATGGAGGGAGAGATGGAGGGAGAGACGGAGAGAGAAGTAGGGAGAGATGGAGAAAGAGACAGAGGGAGAGACGGAGAGAGAAGGAGGGAGAGACGGAGAAAGAGACAGAGGGAGATGGAGAAGAGAGAGGAGGGAGAGACGGAGAAAGAGACAGAGGGAGAAATGGAGGGAGAGATGGAGGGAGAGATGGAGAGAGAGATGGAGAGAGAGATGGAGAAAGAGACGGAGGGAGAGATGGAGGGAGAGATGGAGAGAGACAGAGGGAGAGATGGAGAGAGACAGAGGGAGAGATGGAGAGAGAGACGGAGAGAGATGGAGAAAGAGACAGAGGGAGAGATGGAGGGAGAGATGGAGAGAGACAGAGGGAGAGATGGAGAGAGAGACGGAGAGAGATGGAGAAAGAGACAGAGGGAGAGATGGAGGGAGAGATGGAGAGAGACAGAGGGAGAGACGGAAAGAGAAGGAGGGAGAGACGGAGAGAGACAGAGGGAGAGACGGAGAGAGAAGGAGGGAGAGACGGAGAAAGAGACAGAGGGAGAGATGGAGAAAGAGACAGAGGGAGAGACGGAGAGACAAGGAGGGAGAGATGGAGAAAGAGACAGAGGGAGAGATGGAGGGAGAGATGGAGAGAGACAGAGGGAGAGATGGAGAGAGACAGAGGGAGAGATGGAGAAAGAGACAGAGGGAGAGATGGAGGGAGAGATGGAGGGAGAGACGGAGAGAGAAGTAGGGAGAGATGGAGAAAGAGACAGAGGGAGAGACGGAGAGAGAAGGAGGGAGAGACGGAGAAAGAGACAGAGGGAGAGATGGAGAGAGACAGAGGGAGAGATGGAGAGAGAGATGGAGAAAGAGACAGAGGGAGAGACGGAGAGACAAGGAGGGAGAGATGGAGAAAGAGACAGAGGGAGAGATGGAGGGAGAGATGGAGAGAGACAGAGGGAGAGATGGAGAGAGACAGAGGAGAGATGGAGAAAGAGACAGAGGGAGAGATGGAGGGAGAGATGGAGGGAGAGACGGAGAGAGAAGTAGGGAGAGATGGAGAAAGAGACAGAGGGAGAGACGGAGAGAGAGGAGGGAGAGACGGAGAAAGAAGGAGGCAGAGACGGAGAAAGAGACAGAGGGAGAGACGGGAGAGAGACAGAGGGAGAGACGGAGAGAGAAGGAGGAGAGAGATGGGAGAAAGAGACAGAGGGAGAGATGGAGAGAGACAGAGGAAGAGACGGAGAGAGAAGAGGGAGAGATGGAGAAAGAGACAGAGGGAGAGACGGAGAGAGAAGGAGGGAGAGACGGAGAAAGAGACAGAGGGAGAGATGGAGGGAGAGATGGAGAGAGACAGAGGGAGAGATGGAGAGAGACAGAGGGAGAGATGGAGAAAGAGACAGAGGGAGAGATGGAGGGAGAGATGGAGGGAGAGACGGAGAGAGAAGAGGGAGAGATGGAGAAAGAGACAGAGGGAGAGACGGAGAGAGAAGGAGGGAGAGACGGAGAAAGAGACAGAGGGAGAGATGGAGAGAGACAGAGGGAGAGATGGAGAGAGAGATGGAGAAAGAGACAGAGGGAGAGACGGAGAGACAAGGAGGGAGAGATGGAGAAAGAGACAGAGGGAGAGATGGAGGGAGAGATGGAGAGAGACAGAGGGAGAGATGGAGAGAGACAGAGGGAGAGATGGAGAAAGAGACAGAGGGAGAGATGGAGGGAGAGATGGAGGGAGAGACGGAGAGAGAAGGAGGGAGAGATGGAGAAAGAGACAGAGGGAGAGACGGAGAGAGAAGGAGGGAGAGACGGAGAAAGAAGGAGGGAGAGACGGAGAAAGAGACAGAGGGAGAGATGGAGAGAGACAGAGGGAGAGACGGAGAGAGAAGGAGGGAGAGACGGAGAAAGAGACAGAGGGAGAGATGGAGAGAGACAGAGGGAGAGACGGAGAGAGAAGGAGGGAGAGATGGAGAAAGAGACAGAGGGAGAGATGGAGAGAGAAGGAGGGAGAGACGGAGAAAGAGACAGAGGGAGAGATGGAGGGAGAGATGGAGAGAGACAGAGGGAGAGATGGAGAGAGACAGAGGGAGAGATGGAGAAAGAGACAGAGGGAGAGATGGAGGGAGAGATGGAGGGAGAGACGGAGAGAGAAGTAGGGAGAGATGGAGAAAGAGACAGAGGGAGAGACGGAGAGAGAAGGAGGGAGAGACGGAGAAAGAGACAGAGGGAGAGACGGAGAGAGAAGGAGGGAGAGACGGAGAAAGAGACAGAGGGAGAGATGGAGGGAGAGATGGAGATGGAGACAGAGGGAGAGATGGAGAGAGACAGAGGGAGAGATGGAGAAAGAGACAGAGGGAGAGATGGAGGGAGAGATGGAGGGAGAGACGGAGAGAGAAGAGGGAGAGATGGAGAGAGACAGAGGGAGAGAGGAGAGACAGAGGGAGGATGGGAGAGAGATGGAGAAAGAGGAGGGAGAGAGAGGGAGAGACGGAGAGAGAAGGAGGGAGAGACGGAGAAAGAGACAGAGGGAGAGATGGAGGGAGAGATGGAGGGAGAGACGGAGAGGGAGAGATGGAGAGAGACAGAGGGAGAGATGGAGAAAGAGACAGAGGGAGAGATGGAGGGAGAGATGGAGGGAGAGATGGAGAGAGACAGAGGGAGAGATGGAGAGAGACAGAGGGAGAGATGGAGAGAGAAGGAGGGAGAGACGGAGAAAGAGACAGAGGGAGATGGAGAGAGAAGGAGGGAGAGATGGAGAAAGAGACAGAGGGAGAGATGGAGAGAGACAGAGGGAGAGACGGGAGAGAGAAGAGGGAGAGGGAGGAGAGACAGAGGGGAGAGATGGAGAGAGACAGAGGGAGAGACGGAGAGAGAAGGAGGGAGAGACGGAGAAAGAGACAGAGGGAGAGATGGAGGGAGAGATGGAGGGAGAGACGGAGAGAGAAGGAGGGAGAGATGGAGAAAGAGACAGAGGGAGAGACGGAGAGAGAAGGAGGGAGAGACGGAGAAAGAGACAGAGGGAGAGATGGAGAGAGATGGAGGGAGAGACGGAGAGAGAAGAGGGAGAGATGGAGAAAGAGACAGAGGGAGAGACGGAGAGAGAAGGAGGGAGAGGAGAAAGAGACAGAGGGAGAGACGGAGAGAGAAGGAGGGAGAGATGGAGAAAGAGACAGAGAGAGAGAGAGGAGAGAGATGGGAGAGGGAGAGATGGAGAGAGACAGAGGAGAGATGGAGGGAGAGAGGGAGAGAGAGAGAGATGGAGAGAGACAGGAGAGAGACAGAGGGAGAGATGGAGACAGAGGGACAGATGGAGGAGAGATGGGGGAGAGATGGAGGGAGAGACAGAGGGAGAGATGGAGGGAGAGATGGAGAAAGAGACAGAGGGAGAGACGGAGGAGAAGGAGGGAGAGATGGAGAAGGAGGGAGACGGAGAGAGAGACAGAGGGAGAGACGGAGAGAGAAGGAGGGAGAGATGGAGAGAGACAGAGGGAGAGATGGAGAAAGAGACAGAGGGAGAGACGGAGAGAGAAGGAGGGAGAGATGGGAGAGAGACAGAGGGAGAGATGGAGACAAGGAGAGATGGAGAGAGACAGAGGGAGAGATGGAGAGAGAAGGAGGGAGAGATGGAGAAAGAGACAGAGGGAGAGATGGAGACGGAGAGATGGAGGGAGAGACGGAGAGAGACAGAGGGAGAGATGGAGAAAGAGACAGAGGGAGAGACGGAGAGAGAAGGAGGGAGAGATGGAGAAAGAGACAGAGGGAGAGAGAGACAGAGGGAGAGATGGGAGGAGAGATGGGAGAGAGACAGAGGGAGAGATGGGAGAGACAAGGAGGGAGAGATGGAGAAAGAGACAGAGGGAGAGATGGAGGGAGAGATGGAGAGAGACAGAGGGAGAGATGGAGAGAGACAGAGGGAGAGATGGAGAAAGAGACAGAGGAGAGATGGAGGGAGAGAAGAGGGAGAGAGGAGAAAGAGAGGGAGAGATGGAGAAAGAGACAGAGGGAGAGACGGAGAGAGAAGGAGGGAGAGACGGAGAAAGAGACAGAGGGAGAGACGGAGAGAGAAGGAGGGAGAGACGGAGAGAGAGACAGAGGGAGAGAGAGAGATGGAGAGAGACAGAGGGAGAGATGGAGAGAGACAGAGGGAGAGATGGAGAAAGAGACAGAGGGAGAGATGGAGGGAGAGATGGAGGGAGAGACGGAGAGAGAAGTAGGGAGAGATGGAGAAAGAGACAGAGGGAGAGATGGGAGAGAGAAGAGATGGGAGAGATGGAGAAAGAGACAGAGGGAGAGACGGAGAGAGAAGGAGGGAGAGACGGAGAAAGAGACAGAGGGAGAGACGGAGAGAAAGAGACAGAGGGAGAGATGGAGGGAGAGATGGAGAGAGACAGAGGGAGAGATGGGAGAGACAGAGGGAGAGATGGAGAGAGACAGAGGGAGAGATGGAGAGAGATGGAGGGAGAGACGGAGAGAGAAGAGGGAGAGATGGGAAAGAGACATGGAGGGAGAGATGGAGAGAAGGAGGGAGAGACGGAGAGAGAGGAGGGAGAGATGGAGAGAGAAGAGAGAGAGGAGAGAGACAGAGGGAGAGAGGGAGAGAGACAGAGGAGAGACGGAGAGAGAAGGAGGGAGAGATGGAGAAAGAGACAGAGGGAGAGATGGAGAGAGAGATGGAGGGAGAGACGGAGAGAGAAGAGGGAGAGATGGAGAAAGAGACAGAGGGAGAGACGGAGAGAGAAGGAGGGAGAGATGGAGAAAGAGACAGAGGGAGAGATGGAGGGAGAGATGAGAGAGGAGGGAGAGACGGGAGAGAGACAGAGGGAGAGATGGAGAAAGAGATGGAGGGAGAGACGGAGAGAGAAGGAGGGAGAGACGGAGAAAGAGACAGAGGGAGAGATGGAGAGAGACAGAGGGAGAGATGGAGAGACAGAGGGAGAGATGGAGGGAGAGAGGGAGAGATGGAGAGAGGAGGGAGAGATGGAGAAAGAGAGAGGGAGAGGAGAGATGGAGGGAGAGATGGAGAGAGACAGAGGGAGAGATGGAGAGAGACAGAGGGAGAGATGGAGAAAGAGAGGGAGAGATGGAGAAGATGGAGGGAGAGATGGAGGGAGAGATGGGAGAGACGGAGAGAGAGAGGAGGGAGAGATGGAGAAAGAGACAGAGGAGATGGAGGAGAGAGAGAGAGACAGAGGGAGAGATGGAGAGAGAGAGGAGGGGAGAGAGGGAGAGACAGAGGGAGAGACGGAGAGAGACAGAGGGAGAGATGGAGAAAGAGACAGAGGGAGAGATGGAGAAAGAGACAGAGGGAGAGACGGAGAGACAAGGAGGGAGAGATGGAGAAAGAGACAGAGGAGAGAGATGGAGAGATGGAGAGAGACAGAGGGAGAGATGGAGAGAGACAGAGGGAGAGATGGAGAAAGAGACAGAGGGAGAGATGGAGGGAGAGATGGAGGGAGAGACGGAGAGAGAAGAGGGAGAGATGGAGAAAGAGACGGAGAGAGAGACGGAGAGAGAAGGAGGGAGAGACGGGAGAAGAGACAGAGGGAGAGACGGAGAGAGAAGGAGGGAGAGAGAGAGACAGAGGGAGAGATGGAGAGAGAGATGGAGGGAGAGATGGAGAGAGAGAGGAGAGGAGAGATGGAGATGGAGAGAGAGGAGGGGAGAGACGGAGAGATGGAGAGAGACAGAGGGAGAGATGGAGAGAGATGGAGGGAGAGATGGAGAGAGAGACGGAGGGAGAGATGGAGAAAGAGACAGAGGGAGAGATGGAGGGAGAGATGGAGGGAGAGACAGGGGAGAGGAGGAGAGAGAGACGGGAGAGATGGAGAGAGACAGAGGGAGAGATGGAGGGAGAGATGGAGAGAGACAGAGGGAGAGACGGAGAGAGAAGGAGGGAGAGATGGGGAGAGAAGAGACAGAGGGAGAGATGGAGGGAGAGATGGAGAGAGACAGGAGGGAGAGATGGAGAGAGACAGAGGAGAGACGGAGAGACAAGGAGGGAGAGATGGAGAAAGAGACAGAGGGAGAGATGGAGGGAGAGATGGAGAGAGACAGAGGGAGAGATGGAGAGAGACAGAGGGAGAGATGGAGAAAGAGACAGAGGGAGAGATGGAGGGAGAGATGGAGGGAGAGAGGAGAGAGAGGGAGAGATGGAGAGACAGAGGAGGAGAGAGGAGAGAGAAGAGGGAGAGACGGGAGAAAGAGACAGAGGGAGAGATGGAGAGAGACAGAGGGAGAGATGGAGAGAGAGATGGAGAAAGAGACAGAGGGAGAGACGGAGAGACAAGGAGGGAGAGATGGAGAAAGAGACAGAGGGAGAGATGGAGGGAGAGATGGAGAGAGACAGAGGGAGAGATGGAGAGAGACAGAGGGAGAGATGGAGAAAGAGACAGAGGGAGAGATGGAGGGAGAGATGGAGGGAGAGACGGAGAGAGAAGTAGGGAGAGATGGAGAAAGAGACAGAGGGAGAGACGGAGAGAGAAGGAGGGAGAGACGGAGAAAGAGAGGGAGAGACGGAGAGAGACAGAGGGAGAGATGGAGAGAGACAGAGGGAGAGACGGAGAGAGAAGGAGGGAGAGACGGAGAAAGAGACAGAGGGAGAGATGGAGAGAGACAGAGGGAGAGACGGAGAGAGAAGGAGGGAGAGATGGAGAAAGAGACAGAGGGAGAGACGGAGAGAGAAGGAGGGAGAGACGGAGAAAGAGACAGAGGGAGAGATGGAGGGAGAGATGGAGAGAGACAGAGGGAGAGATGGAGAGAGACAGAGGGAGAGATGGAGAAAGAGACAGAGGGAGAGATGGAGGGAGAGATGGAGGGAGAGACGGAGAGAGAAGTAGGGAGAGATGGAGAAAGAGACAGAGGGAGAGACGGAGAGAGAAGGAGGGAGAGACGGAGAAAGAGACAGAGGGAGAGACGGAGAGAGAAGGAGGAGAGATGGAGAGAGAGATGGAGAGAGAGACGGAGAAAGAGACAGAGGGAGAGATGGAGGGAGAGATGGAGAGAGACAGAGGGAGAGATGGAGAGAGACAGAGGGAGAGATGGAGAAAGAGACAGAGGAGGGAGATGGAGGGAGAGACGGAGAGAGAAGGAGGGAGAGATGGAGAAAGAGACAGAGGGAGAGACGGAGAGAGAGAGGAGGGAGAGACAGGGAGAGACAGAGGGAGAGACGGAGAGAGAAGGAGAGACGGAGAAAGAGACAGAGGGAGAGATGGAGAGAGACAGAGAGGAGGGAGAGACAGGAGGGAGAGACGGAGAAAGAGACAGAGGGAGAGATGGAGAGAGACAGGAGGAGAGACGGAGAGAGACAGAGGGAGAGATGGAGAAAGAGACAGAGGGAGAGACGGAGAGAGAAGGAGGGAGAGGGAGAAAGAGACAGAGGGAGAGATGGAGGGAGAGATGGAGGGAGAGACGGAGAGAGAAGAGGGAGAGATGGAGAGAGAGAGAGACGGAGAGAGAAGGAGGGAGAGATGGAGAAAGAGACAGAGGGAGAGATGGAGAGAGATGGAGGGAGAGAGGAGAGAGAGGGAGAGACGGAGAGAGACAGAGGGAGAGACGGAGAGAGAAGGAGGGAGAGACGGAGAAAGAGACAGAGGGAGAGATGGAGGGAGAGACAGAGGGAGAGACAGGAGAGAGATGGAGAGAGAGAGATGGAGAAAGAGACGGAGAGAAGGAGGGAGAGATGGAGAGAGACAGAGGGAGAGACGGGAGAGAGAGAGAGGGAGAGATGGAGAGAGAGAGGGAGAGATGGAGAAAGAGACAGAGGGAGAGATGGAGGGAGAGATGGAGAGAGACAGAGGGAGAGATGGAGAGAGACAGAGGGAGAGATGGAGAGAAGGAGGAGAGAGATGGAGAAGAGAGAGGGAGAGATGGAGGGAGAGATGGAGAGAGAAGAGGGAGAGACGGAGAAAGAGACAGAGGGAGAGACGGAGAGAGACAGAGGGAGAGACGGAGAGAGAAGGAGGGAGAGACGGAGAAAGAGACAGAGGGAGAGATGGAGAGAGACAGAGGAGAGACGGAGAGACAAGGAGGGAGAGATGGAGAAAGAGACAGAGGGAGAGATGGAGGGAGAGATGGAGAGAGAAGAGGGAGAGACGGAGAAAGAGACAGAGGGAGAGATGGAGAGAGATGGAGGGAGAGACGGAGAGAAGGAGGGAGAGATGGAGGGAGAGACAGAGGAGAGATGGAGAGAGACAGAGGGAGAGACGGAGAGAGAAGGAGGGAGAGATGGAGAAAGAGACAGAGGGAGAGACGGAGAGAGAAGGAGGGAGAGACGGAGAAAGAGACAGAGGGAGAGATGGAGGGAGAGATGAGAGAGAGACAGAGGGAGAGATGGAGAAAGAGACAGAGGGAGAGATGGGAGGGAGAGATGGAGGGAGAGATGGAGAGAGAAGTAGGGAGAGATGGAGAAAGAGACAGAGGGAGAGATGGAGAGAAGGAGGGAGAGACAGAGACAGAGGGAGAGATGGAGAGAGACAGAGGGAGAGACGGAGAGAGACAGAGGGAGAGATGGAGAGAGATGGAGAGAGACAGAGGGAGAGATGGAGAGAGACAGAGGGAGAGATGGAGAAAGAGACAGAGGGAGAGATGGAGGGAGAGATGGAGGGAGAGACGGAGAGAGAAGTAGGGAGAGATGGAGAAAGAGACAGAGGGAGAGACGGAGAGAGAAGGAGGGAGAGACGGAGAAAGAGACAGAGGGAGAGACGGAGAGAGAAGGAGGGAGAGACGGAGAAAGAGACAGAGGGAGAGATGGAGAGAGACAGAGGGAGAGATGGAGAGACAAGGAGGGAGAGACGGAGGAGAGACAGAGGAGAGATGGAGAGAGACAGAGGGAGAGACGGAGAGACAAGGAGGGAGAGATGGAGAAAGAGACAGAGGGGAGAGACGGAGAGACAAGGAGGGAGAGACGGAGAAAGAGACAGAGGAGAGAAGGAGGGAGAGATGGAGAGAGACAAGGAGGGAGAGATGGAGAGAGACAGAGGGAGAGATGGAGAGAGAAGGAGGGAGAGACGGAGAGACAAGGAGGGAGAGACGGAGAGAGAGAAGAGGGAGAGATGGAGAGAGACAGAGGGAGAGACGGAGAGAGAAGGAGGAGAGATGGAGAGAAGAGACAGAGGGAGAGACGGAGAGAGAAGGAGGGAGAGACGGAGAAGAGAGACGGGAGAGAAGGAGGGAGAGATGGAGAGAGACAGAGGGAGAGATGGAGAGATGGAGGGAGAGATGGAGAAAGAGACAGAGGGAGAGATGGAGGACAGAGGAGGGAGAGACGGGAGAGAAGAGGGAGAGATGGAGAAAGAGACAGAGGGAGAGACGGAGAGAGAAGGAGGGAGAGACGGAGAAAGAGACAAGAGGGAGAGACGGAGAGAGAAGGAGGGAGAGACGGAGAGAGACAGGAGGGAGAGATGAGAGAGGAGGGAGAGACAGAGGGAGAGACGGAGAGACACAGGAGGGAGAGATGGAGAGAGACAGAGGGAGAGATGGAGGGAGAGACAGAGGGAGAGACGGGAGAGACAAGGAGGGAGAGATGGAGAAAGAGACAGAGAGGGAGAGAGGAGGGGAGACGGAGACAAGGAGGGAGAGGGGAGAGACGGAGAGAGACAGAGGGAGAGATGGAGAAGGAGAGACAGAGGACAGAGATGGAGGGAGATGGAGGGAGAGACGGAGAGACAGGAGGGAGAGATGGAGAGAGACAGAGGGAGAGACGGAGAGAGACAGGAGGGAGAGACGGAGGAGAAGGAGGGAGAGACGGAGAGAGACGGAGGGAGAGAGAGAGAGAGACAGGGAGAGATGGAGAGAGACAGAGGGAGAGACGGGAGAGAGACAGAGGGAGAGATGGAGAAGAGACAGAGGGAGAGAGGAGAGAGACAGAGGGAGAGATGGGGAGAGACAGGAGGGAGAGATGGAGAAAGAGACAGAGGGAGAGACGGAGAGAGAAGGAGGGAGAGATGGAGAAAGAGACAGAGGGAGAGATGGAGGGAGAGATGGAGAGAGACAGAGGGAGAGATGGAGAGAGACAGAGGGAGAGATGGAGAAAGAGACAGAGGGAGAGATGGAGGGAGAGATGGAGGGAGAGACGGAGAGATGGAAGAGGGAGAGATGGAGAAAGAGACAGAGGGAGAGACGGAGAGAGACAGAGGGAGGACGGAGAGAGAGAGGGAGAGATGGAAGAGACAGAGGGAGAGATGGAGGGAGAGATGGAGAGAGACAGAGGGAGAGATGGAGAGACACAGAGGGAGAGATGGAGAAAGAGACAGAGGGAGAGAGATGGAGGGAGAGATGGAGGGAGAGACGGAGAGAGAAGTAGGGAGAGATGGAGAAAGAGACAGAGGGAGAGACGAAGAGAGAAGGAGGGAGAGACGGAGAAAGAGACAGAGGGAGAGATGGAGAGAGACAGAGGGAGAGATGGAGAGAGAGATGGAGAAAGAGACAGAGGGAGAGACAGAGAGACAAGGAGGGAGAGATGGAGAAAGAGACAGAGGGAGAGATGGAGGGAGAGATGGAGAGAGACAGAGGGAGAGATGGAGAGAGACAGAGGGAGAGATGGAGAAAGAGACAGAGGGAGAGATGGAGGGAGAGATGGAGGGAGAGACGGAGAGAGAAGTAGGGAGAGATGGAGAAAGAGACAGAGGGAGAGACGGAGAGAGAAGGAGGGAGAGACGGAGAAAGAGACAGAGGGAGAGATGGAGGGAGAGATGGAGGGAGAGACGGAGAGAGAAGTAGGGAGAGATGGAGAAAGAGACAGAGGGAGAGACGGAGAGAGAAGGAGGGAGAGACGGAGAAAGAGACAGAGGGAGAGACGGAGAGAGAAGTAGGGAGAGACGGAGAAAGAGACAGAGGGAGAAATGGAGGGAGAGATGGAGGGAGAGATGGAGAGAGAGATGGAGAGAGAGATGGAGAAAGAGACGGAGGGAGAGATGGAGGGAGAGATGGAGAGAGACAGAGGGAGAGATGGAGAGAGACAGAGGGAGAGATGGAGAGAGAGACAGAGAGAGATGGAGAAAGAGACAGAGGGAGAGATGGAGGGAGAGATGGAGAGAGACAGAGGGAGAGATGGAGAGAGACAGAGGGAGAGATGGAGAGAGAGACGGAGAGAGATGGAGAAAGAGACAGAGGGAGAGATGGAGGGAGAGATGGAGAGAGACAGAGGGAGAGACGGAGAGAGAAGGAGGGAGAGACGGAGAGAGACAGAGGGAGAGACGGAGAGAGAAGGAGGGAGAGACGAAGAAAGAGACAGAGGGAGAGATGGAGAAAGAGACAGAGGGAGAGACGGAGAGAGAAGGAGGGAGAGACGGAGAAAGAGACAGAGGGAGAGATGGAGAGAGACAGAGGGAGAGACGGAGAGAGAAGGAGGGAGAGACGGAGAAAGAGACAGAGGGAGAGATGGAGAGAGACAGAGGGAAAGACGGAGAGAGAAGGAGGGAGAGATGGAGAAAGAGACAGAGGGAGAGACGGAGAGAGAAGGAGGGAGAGACGGAGAAAGAGACAGAGGGAGAGATGGAGGGAGAGATGGAGGGAGAGACGGAGAGAGAAGTAGGGAGAGATGGAGAAAGAGACAGAGGGAGAGACGGAGAGAGAAGGAGGGAGAGACGGAGAAAGAGACAGAGGGAGAGATGGAGGGAGAGATGGAGGGAGAGACGGAGAGAGAAGTAGGGAGAGATGGAGAAAGAGACAGAGGGAGAGACGGAGAGAGAAGGAGGGAGAGACGGAGAAAGAGACAGAGGGAGAAATGGAGAGAGAGACGGAGGGAGAAATGGAGAGAGAGACGGAGAGAGACAGAGAGAGATGGGGAGAGAGACGGAGAGAGAGACGGAGGGAGAGATGGAGAGAGAGACGGAGGGAGACAGAGAGAGAGACGGAGGGAGAAATGGAGAGAGAGACGGAGAGAGACAGAGAGAGATGGGGAGAGAGACGGAGAGAGAGACGGAGGGAGAGATGGAGAGAGAGACGGAGGGAGACAGAGAGAGAGACGGAGGGAGAGACAGAGGGAGAGATGGAGAGAAAGACGGAGAGAGATGGAGAAAGACGGAGAGAGAGACAGAGAGAGAGACGGAGAGAGAGACGGAGGGAGAGAGAGACAGAGAGAGACAGAGGGAGAAATGGAGAGAGAGATGGAGAGAGACAGAGAGAGATGGAGAGAGAGATGGAGGGAGAGATGGAGAGAGACGGAGAGAGACAGAGAGAGAAATGGAGAGAGAGACGGAGAGAGACAGAGAGAGAGAGACGGAGAGAGAGAGAGAGATGGAGGGAGAGATGGAGAGAGAGACGAAGAGAGAGACAGAGAGAGACGGAGGGAGAGACAGAGGGAGAGATGGAGAGAGACAGAGGGAGAGATGGAGAGAGAGATGGAGAGAAATGGAGAAAGATGGAGGGAGAGACGGAGAGAGAGACAGAGAGAGATGGAGGGAGAGAGAGACAGAGGGAGAGATGGAGAGAGAGACGGAGAGAGACGGAGCGAGAGATGGAGAGAGAGATGGAGAGAGATGGAGAGAGACGGAGGGAGAGACGAAGAGAGAGACAGAGGGAGAGAGAGATAGACTGAGAGATGGAGAGAGAGACGGAGAGAGATGGAGAGAGACGGAGGGAGAGACGGAGAGAGAGACGGAGGGAGAGAGAGACAGATGGAGAGATGGAGAGAGAGATGGAAAGAGAGACGGAGAGAGATGGAGAGAGACGGAGGGAGAGAGAGACAGAGGGAGAGATGGAGAGAGACGGAGGGAGAGACGGAGAGAGAGATGGAGGGAGAGAGAGCCAGAGGGAGAGATGGAGAGAGAGACGGAGAGAGACGGAGCGAGAGATGGAGAGAGAGACGGAGGGAGAAATGAGAGAGAGACGGAGAGAGACAGAGAGAGACGGAGAGAGAGACGGAGGGAGAGATGGAGAGAGACACAGAGAGAGACAGAGAGAGAGAGACGGAGGGAGAGACAGAGGGAGAGATGGAGAGAGACAGAGAGAGAGACGGAGGGAGAGACAGAGGGAGAGATGGAGAGAGACAGAGGGAGAGATGGAGAGAGAGAGACGGAGAGAGATGGAGAAAGACGGAGGGAGAGACGGAGAGAGAGATGGAGAGAGAGAGACGGAGGGAGAGAGATCAGAGAGAGACAGAGGGAGAAAGAGAGAGAGAGAGAGACAAAGAGAGATGGATCAAGAGATGGAGAGAGAGACGGGGAGAGACAGAGAGAGACGGAGAGAGAGACGGAGGGAGAGATGGAGAGAGAGACGGAGAGAGACAGAGAGAGAGACGGAGGGAGAGACAGAGGGAGAGATGGAGAGAGACAGAGGGAGAGATGGAGAGAGAGATGGAGAGAAATGGAGAAAGACGGAGGGAGAGACGGAGAGAGAGAGACGGAGAGAGAGACGGAGGGAAAGAGAGACGGAGGGAGAGACGGAGAGAGAGACGGAGGGAGAGAGAGACAGATGGAGAGATGGAGAGAGACGGAGAGAGATGGAGAGAGACGGAGGGAGAGAGAGACAGAGGGAGAGATGGAGAGGGAGACGGAGAGAGAGATGGAGAGAGAGACGGAGGGAGAGACGGAGAGAGAGACAGAGGGAGAGAGAGAGAGAGAGGGAGAGATTGAGAGAGAGATGGAGAGAGATGGAGAGAGACGGAGGGAGAGATGGAGAGAGAGATGGAGGGAGAGACGGAGAGAGAGATGGAGGGAAAGAGAGACAGAGGGAGAGATGGAGAGAGAGACGGAGAGAGATGGAGAGAGTCTCAGAGGGCTTTGAGCGCTGTTTGATTCCTGCTAGATAATAGCTGGTTCGCTGTCAGCCACAGGATGAACACTTAAATCCTTAATCACTGCCTGTCCACTCACATGACACTTATTTTAGGATTCCTCTACCCCCTCTCTCTCGCCATCTCTCTCTCAATTCTTCCCTCCCTCCCCCTCTCTCCACTAACATTAATCCCATAACAGAAAAGCAGTTCCTTAGATGGTTATAGATGAGAGGGGAAGAGCAGAGGGAGGTAATGTCAGCAGGGGTGAATAGGTGGATGGGAGGGAAAGAAGGGGAGGGGTTTAGGGGAGAGATTCTAAAAAATACTATGTGTTGTGAGGTGTTGGTTTACTTGCTTAAGCCCTTCCTTTACTTTTGAAGAGGGAAAGGGGGGGCAGAAGGATTTAAGAGAAAGAGGAAAGAGAGATGGCAAAGAAAGAGAGAAAGAGAAAATATAGAGAAATGGGACGAGAGATAGAGTCGTGAGGAGAACCTTTCTCGTCTGTAGTCTGTCAGCCTCTACTGTACCTGTGTGATGAAGGAGAATAAAATCAGGAATGAGTGAGATAAAATTATATATATATATTTATAGAGAGAGAGAGAGAGAGAGAGAGAGAGAGAGTACAAGCCTGGCCCTGGTCTGTGTGGCTGTCAAATGTCCTGTAGCTGTGACACGGATGGTCTGCGGAGAGGAGAGTTTCTCCGTAACACACCAAGAACATGGCCTTGATCAAGCAGCCAGACAGCCAGCTACTGTCACTCCTGACAGCCTAGAGACAGGCCTTCCCCTGGTAGACAAAGAGGCAGGTAGAGGGGGTGGAGGTGGAGGGTTGGATTGAAACTTTTGACTTCAGAGAAAGATTTTTAGGGAACTTTTAGACAAAAGTATTTTTCTGGGCCTGTTGGCGTCAGAGTTTTAGTAGTATATTTAAATGATCTGTGTTGTGTATGTTGAACGAGTGTATCTAGACATTTGTTGTTTGTGTCTAAGAGTGTGCATGCTGAGTAAGTCATTTTCGGCTGTGTGGTGCTTGTGTGTAGTGGATGAGTGTGTATCGTCCCCCTTCTTGTTGTCTATGTGCTGAATGGAGTGTATTGTTGCGATGCTGTAAAAGGCTGCTAGCGCTCCATCGCCTCATTTCCACAACTCTTAACCACTGACCTTATGGTTCTGCCTGGCACCACAGGCAGCAAATAGAAGAGGAGCACAGTAAGTGGTCACAGACGCACCATGTATGGAATTCCAGAGAGCAGGGAAGGACAGAGGTCACTCTCAATCACACTGAGGATCAGGAGTCTTAATACTACAGAGAGAGAGAGAGAGAGAGAGAGAGAGAGAGAGAGAGAGAGAGAGAGAGAGAGAGAGAGAGAGAGAGAGAGAGAGAGAGAGAGAGAGAGAGAGAGAGAGAGAGAGAGAGAGAGAGAGAGAGAGAGAGCTTACAGCCTTACCACTACAGAGAGAGAGCTTACAGCCTTAACACTACAGAGAGAGAGCTTACAGCCTTAACACTACAGAGGGAGAGAGCTTACAGCCTTAACACTACAGAGAGAGAGAGAGCTTACAGCCTTAACACTACAGAGAGAGAGAGAGAGAGAGAGAGAGAGAGAGAGAGAGAGAGAGAGAGAGAGAGAGAGAGAGAGAGAGAGAGAGAGAGAGAGAGAGAGAGAGAGAGAGAGAGAGAGAGAGAGAGAGATTACAGCTTTAACACTACACAGAGAGAGAGAGAGAGAGAGAGAGAGAGAGAGAGAGAGAGAGAGAGAGAGAGAGAGAGAGAGAGAGAGAGAGAGAGAGAGAGAGAGAGAGAGAGAGAGAGAGAGAGAGAGAGAGAGAGAGAGAGAGAGAGAGAGAGAGAGAGAGAGAGAGAGAGAGAGAGCTTACAGCCTTAACACTACAGAGAGAGAGAGCTTACAGCCTTAACACTACAGAGGGAGAGAGCTTATAGCCTTAACACTAGAGAGAGAGAGAGAGAGAGAGAGAGAGAGAGAGAGCTTACATCATTAACACTACAGAGAGAGAGAGAACTTACATCATTAACACTACAGAGAGAGAGAGAGAGCTTACAGCCTTAACACTACCGAGAGAGAGAGAGCTTACAGCCTTAACACTACAGAGAGAGAGAGCTTACAGCTTTAACACTACAGAGATAGAGCTTACAGCCTTAACACTACAGAGAGAGAGCTTACAGCCTTAACACTACAGAGATAGAGCTTACATCATTAACACTACAGAGAGAGAGCTTACATCATTAACACTACAGAGAGAGAAAGAACTTACATCATTAACACTACAGAGAGAGAGCTTACATCATTAACACTACAGAGAGAGAGAGAGAGAGAGCTTACAGCCTTAACACTACAGAGAGAGAGAGAGCTTACACCCTTAAAACTATAGAGATAGAGCTTATAGCCTTAACACTACAGAGAGAGAGCTTACATCATTAACACTACAGAGAGAGAGAGAGATCTTACAGCCTTAACACTACAGAGAGAGAGAGCTTACAGCCTTAACACTACAGAGAGAGAGCTTACATCATTAACACTACAGAGAGACAGCTTACATCATTAACACTACAGAGAGATAGAGAGCTTACATCATTAACACTACAGAGAGAGAAATAGCTTACACCCTTAACACTACAGAGAGAGAGAGCTTACAGCCTTAACACTACAGACAGAGACAGAGCTTACAGCCTTAACACTACAGAGATAGAGCTTACAGCCTTAAAACTACAGAGAGAGACATAGCTTACAGCCTTAACACTACAGAGATAGAGCTTACAGCCTTAAAACTACATAGATAGAGCTTACAGCCTTAACACTACAGAGAGAGAGAGATACCTTACAGCCTTAACACTACAGAGAGAGAGCTTACATCATTAACACTACAGAGAGAGAGAGAGAGAGAGAGAGAGAGAGAGAGAGAGAGAGAGAGAGAGAGAGAGAGAGAGAGAGAGAGAGAGAGAGAGAGCTTACAGCCTTAACACTACAGAGAGAGAGCTTACAGCCTTAACACTACAGAGAGAGAGCTTACAGCCTTAACACTACAGAGAGAGAGAGAGCGTACAGCCTTAACACTACAGAGAGAGAGAGAGAGCTTACAGCCTTAACACTACAGAGAGAGAGCTTACATCATTAAAACTACAGAGAGAGAGAGAGAGAGAGAGAGAGAGAGAGAGAGCTTACATCATTAACACTACAGAGAGTGAGCTTACAGCCTTAACACTACAGAGAGAGAGCTTACAGCCTTAACACTACAGAGAGAGAGAGAGCTTACAGCCTTAACACTACAGAGAGAGAGAGAGCTTACAGCCTTAACACTACAGAGAGAGAGAGAGCTTACAGCCTTAACACTACAGAGAGAGAGAGAGCTTACAGCCTTAACACTACAGAGAGAGAGAGAGCTTACAGCCTTAACACTACAGAGAGAGAGAGAGCGTACATCATTAACACTACAGAGAGAGAGAGAGAGAGAGAGCTTACAGCCTTAACACTACAGAGAGATAGAGAGCTTACATCATTAACACTACAGAGAGAGAGCTTACATCATTAACACTACAGAGAGAGAGAGAGAGAGAGAGCTTACATCATTAACACTACAGAGAGAGAGCTTACAGCCTTAACACTACAGAGGGAGAGAGAGCTTACAACCTTAACACTACAGAGAGAGAGAGAGAGCTTACATCATTAACACTACAGAGAGAGAGAGAGAGAGAGAGCTTACATCATTAACACTACAGAGAGTGAGCTTACAGCCTTAACACTACAGAGAGAGAGCTTACAGCCTTAACACTACAGAGAGAGAGAGAGAGCTTACAGCCTTAACACTACAGAGAGAGAGAGAGAGCTTACAGCCTTAACACTACAGAGAGAGAGCATACATCATTAACACTACAGAGAGAGAGAGCGTACATCATTAACACTACACAGAGAGAGAGAGCTTACAGCCTTAACATTACAGAGAGATAGAGAGCTTACATCATTAACACTACAGAGAGAGAGAGAGAGAACTTACATCATTAACACTACAGAGAGAGAGCTTACAGCCTTAACACTACAGAGAGAGAGAGCTTACAGCCTTAACACTACAGAGAGAGAGCTTACAGCCTTAACACTACAGAGGGAGAGAGCTTACAGCCTTAACACTACAGAGAGAGAGAGAGAGAGCTTACAGCCTTAACACTACAGAGAGAGAGAGAGAGAGAGAGAGAGAGAGAGAGAGAGAGAGAGAGAGAGAGAGAGAGAGAGAGAGAGAGAGAGAGAGAGAGAGAGAGAGAGAGAGAGAGAGAGAGAGAGAGAGAGAGAGAGAGAGAGAGAGAGAGAGAGAGATTACAGCTTTAACACTACACACAGAGACAGAGAGAGAGAGAGAGAGAGAGAGAGAGAGAGAGAGAGAGAGAGAGAGAGAGAGAGAGAGAGAGAGAGAGCTTACAGCCTTAACACTACAGAGGGAGAGAGCTTACAGCCTTAACACTACAGAGAGAGAGAGAGAGAGAGGGGGGGAGAGAGAGAGAGAGCTTACATCATTAACACTACAGAGAGAGAGAGAACTTACATCATTAACACTACAGAGAGAGAGAGAGAGCTTACAGCCTTAACACTACAGAGAGAGAGAGAGCTTACAGCCTTAACACTACAGAGAGAGAGAGCTTACAGCCTTAACACTACAGAGATAGAGCTTACAGCCTTAACACTACAGAGAGAGAGCTTACAGCCTTAACACTACAGAGATAGAGCTTACATCATTAACACTACAGAGAGAGAGCTTACATCATTAACACTACAGAGAGAGAGAACTTACATCATTAACACTACAGAGAGAGAGAGAGAGCTTACAGCCTTAACACTACAGAGATAGAGCTTACAGCCTTAACACTACAGAGAGAGAGAGCTTACAGCCTTAACACTACAGAGAGAGAGAGCTTACATCATTAACACTACAGAGAGAGAGCTTACATCATTAACACTACAGAGAGAGAGAGAGAGAGAGAGAGAGAGAGAGAGAGAGAGAGAGAGAGAGCTTACAGCCTTAACACTACAGAGAGAGAGAGAGCTTACACCCTTAAAACTATAGAGATAGAGCTTACAGCCTTAACACTACAGAGAGAGAGCTTACATCATTAACACTACAGAGAGAGAGAGATCTTACAGCCTTAACACTACAAAGAGAGAGAGAGCTTACAGCCTTAACACTACAGAGAGAGAGCTTACATCATTAACACTACAGAGAGACAGCTTACATCATTAACACTACAGAGAGATAGAGAGCTTACATCATTAACACTACAGAGAGAGAAATAGCTTACACCCTTAACACTACAGAGAGAGAGAGCTTACAGCCTTAACACTACAGACAGAGACAGAGCTTACAGCCTTAACACTACAGAGATAGAGCTTACAGCCTTAAAACTACAGAGAGAGACATAGCTTACAGCCTTAACACTACAGAGATAGAGCTTACAGCCTTAAAACTACATAGATAGAGCTTACAGCCTTAACACTACAGAGAGAGAGAGATACCTTACAGCCTTAACAGTACAGAGAGAGAGCTTACATCATTAACACTACAGAGAGAGAGAGAGAGAGAGAGAGAGAGAGAGAGAGAGAGAGAGAGAGAGAGAGAGAGAGAGAGAGAGAGAGAGAGAGAGAGAGAGAGAGAGAGAGAGAGAGCTTACATCATTAACACTACAGAGAGAGAGCTTACAGCCTTAACACTACAGAGAGAGAGCTTACAGCCTTAACACTACAGAGAGAGAGAGAGCGTACAGCCTTAACACTACAGAGAGAGAGAGAGAGCTTACAGCCTTAACACTACAGAGAGAGAGCTTACATCATTAACACTACAGAGAGAGAGAGAGAGAGAGAGAGAGAGAGAGAGAGAGAGAGAGAGAGAGAGAGAGAGAGAGAGAGAGAGAGAGAGAGAGAGAGAGAGAGAGAGAGAGAGAGAGCTTACATCATTAACACTACAGAGAGTGAGCTTACAGCCTTAACACTACAGAGAGAGAGCTTACAGCCTTAACACTACAGAGAGAGAGAGAGCTTACAGCCTTAACACTACAGAGAGAGAGAGAGCTTACAGCCTTAACACTACAGAGAGAGAGAGAGCTTACAGCCTTAACACTACAGAGAGAGAGAGCTTACAGCCTTAACACTACAGAGAGAGAGAGAACTTACAGCCTTAACACTACAGAGAGAGAGAGAGCGTACATCATTAACACTACAGAGAGAGAGAGAGAGAGAGCTTACAGCCTTAACACTACAGAGAGATAGAGAGCTTACATCATTAACACTACAGAGAGAGAGAGAGCTTACAGCCTTAACACTACAGAGAGAGAGAGACCTTACAGCCTTAACACTACAGAGAGAGAGCTTACATCATTAACACTACAGAGAGAGAGAGAGAGAAAGAGAGAGCTTACATCATTAACACTACAGAGAGAGAGCTTACAGCCTTAACACTACAGAGGGAGAGAGAGCTTACAACCTTAACACTACAGAGAGAGAGAGAGAGCTTACAGCCTTAACACTACAGAGAGAGAGCTTACATCATTAACACTACAGAGAGAGAGAGAGAGAGAGAGAGAGAGAGAGAGAGAGAGAGAGAGAGAGAGAGAGAGAGAGAGAGAGCTTACATCATTAACACTACAGAGAGTGAGCTTACAGCCTTAACACTACAGAGAGAGAGCTTACAGCCTTAACACTACAGAGAGAGAGAGAGCTTACAGCCTTAACACTACAGAGAGAGAGAGAGAGCTTACAGCCTTAGCACTACAGAGAGAGAGCGTACATCATTAACACTACAGAGAGAGAGAGCGTACATCATTAACACTACACAGAGAGAGAGAGCTTACAGCCTTAACACTACAGAGAGAGAGAGAGCTTACACCCTTAACACTACAGAGAGAGAGCTTACAGCCTTAACACTACAGAGAGACAGCTTACATCATTAACACTACAGAGAGATAGAGAGCTTACATCATTAACACTACAGAGAGAGAAATAGCTTACACCCTTAACACTACAGAGAGAGAGCTTACAGCCTTAACACTACAGACAGAGACAGAGCTTACAGCCTTAACACTACAGAGATAGAGCTTACAGCCTTAAAACTACAGAGAGAGACATAGCTTACAGCCTTAACACTACAGAGATAGAGCTTACAGCCTTAAAACTACATAGATAGAGCTTACAGCCTTAACACTACAGCGAGAGAGCTTACATCATTAACACTACAGAGAGAGAGAGAGAGAGAGAGAGAGAGAGAGAGAGAGAGAGAGAGCCTTAGACAGAGAGAGAGAGAGAGAGAGAGAGAGAGAGAGAGAGAGAGAGAGAGAGAGAGAGAGAGAGAGAGCTTACATCATTAACACTACAGAGAGAGAGCTTACAGCCTTAACACTACAGAGAGAGAGCTTACAGCCTTAACACTACAGAGAGAGAGAGCGTACAGCCTTAACACTACAGAGAGAGAGAGAGAGCTTACAGCCTTAACACTACAGAGAGAGAGCTTACATCATTAACACTACAGAGAGAGAGAGAGAGAGAGAGAGAGAGAGAGAGAGAGAGAGAGAGAGAGAGAGAGAGAGAGAGAGAGAGAGAGAGAGAGAGAGAGAGAGAGAGAGAGAGAGAGAGAGCTTACAGCCTTAACACTACAGAGAGAGAGCTTACAGCCTTAACACTACAGAGAGAGAGCGTACAGCCTTAACACTACAGAGAGAGAGAGAGAGCTTACAGCCTTAACACTACAGAGAGAGAGCTTACAGCCTTAACACTACAGAGAGAGAGAGAGAGCTTACAGCCTTAACACTACAGAGAGAGAGAGAGCTTACAGCCTTAACACTACAGAGAGAGAGAGAGCTTACAGCCTTAACACTACAGAGAGAGAGAGAGAGAGAGAGCTTACAGCCTTAACACTACAGAGAGATAGAGAGCTTACATCATTAACACTACAGAGAGAGAGAGAGCTTACAGCCTTAACACTACAGAGAGAGAGAGACCTTACAGCCTTAACACTACAGAGAGAGAGCTTACATCATTAACACTACAGAGAGAGAGAGAGAGAGAGAGCTTACATCATTAACACTACAGAGAGAGAGCTTACAGCCTTAACACTACAGAGGGAGAGAGAGCTTACAACCTTAACACTACAGAGAGAGAGAGAGAGCTTACAGCCTTAACACTACAGAGAGAGAGCTTACATCATTAACACTAGAGAGAGAGAGAGAGAGAGAGAGAGAGAGAGAGAGAGAGAGAGAGAGAGAGAGAGAGAGAGAGAGAGAGAGAGCTTACATCATTAACATTACAGAGAGAGAGCGTACATCATTAACACTACAGAGAGAGAGAGCGTACATCATTAACACTACACAGAGAGAGAGAGCTTACAGCCTTAACACTACAGAGAGAGAGAGCGTACATCATTAACACTACACAGAGAGAGAGAGCTTACAGCCTTAACATTACAGAGAGATAGAGAGCTTACATCATTAACACTACAGAGAGAGAGAGAGAGAACTTACATCATTAACACTACAGAGAGAGAGCTTACAGCCTTAACACTACAGAGAGAGAGCTTACAGCCTTAACACTACAGAGAGAGAGAGAGCTTACAGCCTTAACACTACAGAGAGAGGGAGAGAGCTTACAGCCTTAACACTACAGAGAGAGAGCTTACATCAT
>NC_060190.1:51812991-51827991 GCF_021184085.1 Oncorhynchus gorbuscha
TACAGCCTTAACACTACAGAGAGAGAGAGAGAGCTTACAGCCTTAACACTACAGAGAGAGAGCGTACATCATTAACACTACAGAGAGAGAGAGCGTACATCATTAACACTACACAGAGAGAGAGAGCTTACAGCCTTAACACTACAGAGAGAGAGCGTACATCATTAACACTACAGAGAGAGAGCGTACATCATTAACACTACACAGAGAGAGAGAGCTTACAGCCTTAACATTACAGAGATAGAGAGCTTACATCATTAACACTACAGAGAGAGAGAGAACTTACATCATTAACACTACAGAGAGAGCTTACAGCCTTAACACTACAGAGAGAGAGCTTACAGCCTTAACACTACAGAGAGAGAGAGAGCTTACAGCCTTAACACTACAGAGAGAGGGAGAGAGCTTACAGCCTTAACACTACAGAGAGAGAGCTTACATCATTAACACTACAGAGAGAGAGAGAACATACATCATTAACACTACAGAGAGAGAGAGAGAGAGAGAGAGAGCTTACAGCCTTAACACTACAGAGAGAGAGAGAGCTTACATCATTAACACTACAGAGAGAGAGAGAGCTTACATCATTTACACTACAGAGAGACAGCTTACATCATTAACACTACAGAGAGAGAGAGAGCTTACAGCCTTAACACTACAGAGAGATAGAGAGCTTACATCATTAACACTACAGAGAGAGAAATAGCTTACACCCTTAACACTACAGAGAGAGAGCTTACAGCCTTAACACTACAGAGAGAGACAGAGCTTACAGCCTTAACACTACAGAGAGAGAGAGAGCTTACATCATTTACACTACAGAGAGACAGCTTACATCATTAACACTACAGAGAGAGAGAGCTTACAGCCTTAACACTACAGAGAGAGAGAGCTTACAGCCTTAACACTACAGAGAGAGAGAGAGCTTACAGCCTTAACACTACAGAGAGAGAGAGAGCTTACATCATTTACACTACAGAGAGACAGCTTACATCATTAAAACTACAGAGAGAGAGAGCTTACAGCCTTAACACTACAGAGAGAGAGAGCTTACAGCCTTAACACTACAGAGAGAGAGCTTACATCATTAACACTACAGAGAGAGAGAGAGAGCTTACATCATTAACACTACAGAGAGAGAGAGCTTACAGCCTTAACACTACAGAGAGAGAGAGAGCTTACAGCCTTAACACTACAGAGAGAGAGCTTACATCATTAACACTACAGAGAGAGAGAGCGTACATCATTAACACTACAGAGAGAGAGAGAGCTTACAGCCTTAACACTACAGAGAGAGAGAGAGAGCTTACAGCCTTAACACTACAGAGAGAGAGAGAGAGAGAGCTTACAGCCTTAACACTACAGAGAGAGAGAAAGCTTACAGCCTTAACACTACAGAGAGAGAGAGAGACCTTACAGCCTTAACACTGCAGAGAGAGAGAGAGAGCTTACAGCCTTAACACTACAGAGAGAGAGAGAGCTTACATCATTAACACTACAGAGAGAGAGCTTACAGCCTTAACACTACAGAGAGAGAGCTTACAGCCTTAACACTACAGAGAGAGAGAGAGAGCTTACAGCCTTAACACTACAGAGATAGAGCTTACAGCCTTAACACTACAGAGAGAGGGAGAGAGCTTACAGCCTTAACACTACAGAGAGAGAATTTACATCATTAACACTACAGAGAGAGAGCTTACATCATTAACACTACAGAGAGAGAGAGAGAACATACATCATTAACACTACAGAGAGAGAGAGAGAGAGAGAGAGCTTACAGCCTTAACACTACAGAGAGAGAGAGAGAGCTTACAGCCTTAACACTACAGAGAGAGAGCTTACAGCCTTAACACTACAGAGAGAGACAGAGCTTACAGCCTTAACACTACAGAGAGATAGAGAGCTTACATCATTAACACTACAGAGAGAGAAATAGCTTACACCCTTAACACTACAGAGAGAGAGAGAGCTTACAGCCTTAACACTACAGAGAGAGAGAGAGCTTACATCATTTACACTAAAGAGAGACAGCTTACATCATTAACACTACAGAGAGAGAGAGCTTACAGCCTTAACACTACAGAGAGAGAGAGCTTACAGCCTTAACACTACAGAGAGAGAGAGAGAATACAGCCTTAACACTACAGAGAGAGAGAGAGCTTACATCATTTACACTACAGAGAGACAGCTTACATCATTAACACTACAGAGAGAGAGAGCTTACAGCCTTAACACTACAGAGAGAGAGAGAGCTTACAGCCTTAACACTACAGAGAGAGAAAGAGCTTACAGCCTTAACACTACAGAGAGAGAGCTTACATCATTAACACTACAGAGAGAGAGAGAGAGAGCTTACATCATTAACACTACAGAGAGAGAGAGCTTACAGCCTTAACACTACAGAGAGAGAGAGAGCTTACAGCCTTAACACTACAGAGAGAGAGCTTACATCATTAACACTACAGAGAGAGAGAGAGAGCGTACATCATTAACACTACAGAGAGAGAGAGAGAGCTTACAGCCTTAACACTACAGAGATAGAGCTTACAGCCTTAACACTACAGAGAGAGGGAGAGAGCTTACAGCCTTAACACTACAGAGAGAGAGCTTACATCATTAACACTACAGAGAGAGAGCTTACATCATTAACACTACAGAGAGAGAGAGAACATACATCATTAACACTACAGAGAGAGAGAGAGAGAGAGAGAGAGAGCTTACAGCCTTAACACTACAGAGAGAGAGAGAGAGCTTACAGCCTTAACACTACAGAGAGAGAGCTTACAGCCTTAACACTACAGAGAGAGACAGAGCTTACAGCCTTAACACTACAGAGAGATAGAGAGCTTACATCATTAACACTACAGAGAGAGAAATAGCTTACACCCTTAACACTACAGAGAGAGAGAGAGCTTACAGCCTTAACACTACAGAGAGAGAGAGAGCTTACAGCCTTAACACTACAGAGAGAGAGAGAGAGCTTACAGCCTTAACACTACAGAGAGAGAGCGTACATCATTAACACTACAGAGAGAGAGAGCGTACATCATTAACACTACAGAGAGAGAGAGCCTTAACACTACAGAGAGAGAGCGTACATCATTAACACTACAGAGAGAGAGCGTACATCATTAACACTACACAGAGAGAGAGAGCTTACAGCCTTAACATTACAGAGAGATAGAGAGCTTACATCATTAACACTACAGAGAGAGAGAGAGAGAACTTACATCATTAACACTAGAGAGAGAGCTTACAGCCTTAACACTACAGAGAGAGAGCTTACAGCCTTAACACTACAGAGAGAGAGAGAGCTTACAGCCTTAACACTACAGAGAGAGAGAGAGCTTACAGCCTTAACACTACAGAGAGAGAGCTTACATCATTAACACTACAGAGAGAGAGAGAACATACATCATTAACACTACAGAGAGAGAGAGAGAGAGAGAGCTTACAGCCTTAACACTACAGAGAGAGAGAGAGCTTACATCATTAACACTACAGAGAGAGAGAGAGCTTACATCATTTACACTACAGAGAGAGAGAGACAGCTTACATCATTAACACTACAGAGAGAGAGAGAGAGCTTACAGCCTTAACACTACAGAGAGATAGAGAGCTTACATCATTAACACTACAGAGAGAAATAGCTTACACCCTTAACACTACAGAGAGAGCTTACAGCCTTAACACTACAGAGAGAGACAGAGCTTACAGCCTTAACACTACAGAGAGAGAGAGCTTACATCATTTACACTACAGAGAGACAGCTTACATCATTAACACTACAGAGAGAGAGAGCTTACAGCCTTAACACTACAGAGAGAGAGAGCTTACAGCCTTAACACTACAGAGAGAGAGAGAGCTTACAGCCTTAACACTACAGAGAGAGAGCGTACATCATTAACACTACAGAGAGAGAGAGCGTACATCATTAACACTACACAGAGAGAGAGAGCTTACAGCCTTAACATTACAGAGAGATAGAGAGCTTACATCATTAACACTACAGAGAGAGAGAGAGAGAACTTACATCATTAACACTACAGAGAGAGAGCTTACAGCCTTAACACTACAGAGAGAGAGCTTACAGCCTTAACACTACAGAGAGAGAGAGAGCTTACAGCCTTAACACTACAGAGAGAGGGAGAGAGCTTACAGCCTTAACACTACAGAGAGAGAGCTTACATCATTAACACTACAGAGAGAGAGAGAACATACATCATTAACACTACAGAGAGAGAGAGAGAGAGAGAGAGAGCTTACAGCCTTAACACTACAGAGAGAGAGAGAGCTTACATCATTAACACTACAGAGAGAGAGAGAGCTTACATCATTTACACTACAGAGAGACAGCTTACATCATTAACACTACAGAGAGAGAGAGAGAGCTTACAGCCTTAACACTACAGAGAGATAGAGAGCTTACATCATTAACACTACAGAGAGAGAAATAGCTTACACCCTTAACACTACAGAGAGAGAGCTTACAGCCTTAACACTACAGAGAGAGACAGAGCTTACAGCCTTAACACTACAGAGAGAGAGAGCTTACATCATTTACACTACAGAGAGACAGCTTACATCATTAACACTACAGAGAGAGAGAGCTTACAGCCTTAACACTACAGAGAGAGAGCTTACAGCCTTAACACTACAGAGAGAGAGAGCTTACAGCCTTAACACTACAGAGAGAGAGAGCTTACATCATTTACACTACAGAGAGACAGCTTACATCATTAAAACTACAGAGAGAGAGAGCTTACAGCCTTAACACTACAGAGAGAGAGCTTACAGCCTTAACACTACAGAGAGAGAGAGAGAGCTTACAGCCTTAACACTACAGAGAGAGAGCTTACATCATTAACACTACAGAGAGAGAGAGAGCTTACATCATTAACACTACAGAGAGAGAGAGCTTACAGCCTTAACACTACAGAGAGAGAGAGCTTACAGCCTTAACACTACAGAGAGAGAGCTTACATCATTAACACTACAGAGAGAGAGAGCGTACATCATTAACACTACAGAGAGAGAGAGAGCTTACAGCCTTAACACTACAGAGAGAGAGAGAGAGCTTACAGCCTTAACACTACAGAGAGAGAGAGAGAGAGAGCTTACAGCCTTAACACTACAGAGAGAGAGAGAGCTTACAGCCTTAACACTACAGAGAGAGAGAGAGCTTACAGCCTTAACACTACAGAGAGAGAGAGCTTACAGCCTTAACACTACAGAGAGAGAGAGCTTACAGCCTTAACACTACAGAGAGAGAGCTTACAGCCTTAACACTACAGAGAGAGAGCTTACAGCCTTAACACTACAGAGAGAGAGAGAGAGCTTACAGCCTTAACACAGCTTACAGCCTTAACACTACAGAGAGAGGGAGAGAGCTTACAGCCTTAACACTACAGAGAGAGAATTTACATCATTAACACTACAGAGAGAGAGCTTACATCATTAACACTACAGAGAGAGAGAGAGAACATACATCATTAACACTACAGAGAGAGAGAGAGAGAGAGAGAGAGCTTACAGCCTTAACACTACAGAGAGAGAGAGCTTACAGCCTTAACACTACCAGAGAGAGAGCTTACAGCCTTAACACTACAGAGAGAGAGAGCTTACAGCCTTAACACTACAGAGAGAGAGAGAGCTTACAGCCTTAACACTACAGAGAGAGAGCGTACATCATTAACACTACAGAGAGAGAGAGCGTACATCATTAACACTACACAGAGAGAGAGAGCTTACAGCCTTAACACTACAGAGAGAGAGCGTACATCATTAACACTACAGAGAGAGAGAGCGTACATCATTAACACTACACAGAGAGAGAGAGCTTACAGCCTTAACATTACAGAGAGATAGAGAGCTTACATCATTAACACTACAGAGAGAGAGAGAGAGAACTTACATCATTAACACTACAGAGAGAGAGCTTACAGCCTTAACACTACAGAGAGAGAGCTTACAGCCTTAACACTACAGAGAGAGAGAGAGCTTACAGCCTTAACACTACAGAGAGGGAGAGAGCTTACAGCCTTAACACTACAGAGAGAGAGCTACATCATTAACACTACAGAGAGAGAGAGAACATACATCATTAACACTACAGAGAGAGAGAGCTTACAGCCTTAACACTACAGAGAGAGAGAGAGCTTACATCATTAACACTACAGAGAGAGAGAGAGCTTACATCATTTACACTACAGAGAGACAGCTTACATCATTAACACTACAGAGAGAGAGAGAGAGCTTACAGCCTTAACACTACAGAGAGAGAGCTTACATCATTAACACTACAGAGAGAGAAATAGCTTACACCCTTAACACTACAGAGAGAGAGCTTACAGCCTTAACACTACAGAGAGAGACAGAGCTTACAGCCTTAACACTACAGAGAGAGAGAGAGCTTACATCATTAACACTACAGAGAGACAGCTTACATCATTAACACTACAGAGAGAGAGAGCTTACAGCCTTAACACTACAGAGAGAGAGAGCTTACAGCCTTAACACTACAGAGAAGAGAGAGCTTACAGCCTTAACACTACAGAGAGAGAGCTTACATCATTAACACTACAGAGAGACAGCTTACATCATTAACACTACAGAGAGCTTACAGCCTTAACACTACAGAGAGAGAGAGCTTACAGCCTTAACACTACAGAGAGAGAGCTTACATCATTAACACTACAGAGAGAGAGAGAGAGCTTACATCATTAACACTACAGAGAGAGAGCTTACAGCCTTAACACTACAGAGAGAGAGAGCTTACAGCCTTAACACTACAGAGAGAGAGCTTACATCATTAACACTACAGAGAGAGAGAGCGTACATCATTAACACTACAGAGAGAGAGCTTACAGCCTTAACACTACAGAGAGAGAGAGAGCTTACAGCCTTAACACTACAGAGAGAGAGAGAGAGAGAGCTTACAGCCTTAACACTACAGAGAGAGAGAGAAAAGCTTACAGCCTTAACACTACAGAGAGAGAGAGAGACCTTACAGCCTTAACTAACACTACAGAGAGAGAGAGAGAGCTTACAGCCTTAACACTACAGAGAGAGAGAGAGCTTACATCATTAACACTACAGAGAGAGAGCTTACAGCCTTAACACTACAGAGAGAGCTTACAGCCTTAACACTACAGAGAGAGAGAGAGAGAGAGCTTACAGCCTTAACACTACAGAGATAGAGCTTACAGCCTTAACACTACAGAGAGAGGGAGAGAGCTTACAGCCTTAACACTACAGAGAGAGAATTTACATCATTAACACTACAGAGAGAGAGCTTACATCATTAACACTACAGAGAGAGAGAGAGAACATACATCATTAACACTACAGAGAGAGAGAGAGAGAGCTTACAGCCTTAACACTACAGAGAGAGAGAGAGAGAGAGAGAGAGCTTACAGCCTTAACACTACAGAGAGAGAGCTTACAGCCTTAACACTACAGAGAGAGACAGAGCTTACAGCCTTAACACTACAGAGAGATAGAGAGCTTACATCATTAACACTACAGAGAGAGAAATAGCTTACACCCTTAACACTACAGAGAGAGAGAGAGCTTACAGCCTTAACACTACAGAGAGAGAGAGAGCTTACATCATTTACACTAAAGAGAGACAGCTTACATCATTAACACTACAGAGAGAGAGAGCTTACAGCCTTAACACTACAGAGAGAGAGAGCTTACAGCCTTAACACTACAGAGAGAGAGAGAGAGAATACAGCCTTAACACTACAGAGAGAGAGCTTACATCATTTACACTACAGAGAGACAGCTTACATCATTAACACTACAGAGAGAGAGAGCTTACAGCCTTAACACTACAGAGAGAGAGAGAGCTTACAGCCTTAACACTACAGAGAGAGAGAGAGCTTACAGCCTTAACACTACAGAGAGAGAGCTTACATCATTAACACTACAGAGAGAGAGAGAGAGCTTACATCATTAACACTACAGAGAGAGAGAGCTTACAGCCTTAACACTACAGAGAGAGAGAGCTTACAGCCTTAACACTACAGAGAGAGAGCTTACATCATTAACACTACAGAGAGAGAGAGAGAGCGTACATCATTAACACTACAGAGAGAGAGAGAGCTTACAGCCTTAACACTACAGAGATAGAGCTTACAGCCTTAACACTACAGAGAGAGGGAGAGAGCTTACAGCCTTAACACTACAGAGAGAGAGCTTACATCATTAACACTACAGAGAGAGAGCTTACATCATTAACACTACAGAGAGAGAGAGAACATACATCATTAACACTACAGAGAGAGAGAGAGAGAGAGAGAGAGAGAGAGCTTACAGCCTTAACACTACAGAGAGAGAGAGAGAGCTTACAGCCTTAACACTACAGAGAGAGAGCTTACAGCCTTAACACTACAGAGAGAGACAGAGCTTACAGCCTTAACACTACAGAGAGATAGAGAGCTTACATCATTAACACTACAGAGAGAGAAATAGCTTACACCCTTAACACTACAGAGAGAGAGAGAGCTTACAGCCTTAACACTACAGAGAGAGAGAGAGCTTACATCATTTACACTAAAGAGAGACAGCTTACATCATTAACACTACAGAGAGAGAGAGCTTACAGCCTTAACACTACAGAGAGAGAGAGCTTACAGCCTTAACACTACAGAGAGAGAGAGAGAATACAGCCTTAACACTACAGAGAGAGAGCTTACATCATTTACACTACAGAGAGACAGCTTACATCATTAACACTACAGAGAGAGAGAGCTTACAGCCTTAACACTACAGAGAGAGAGAGAGCTTACAGCCTTAACACTACAGAGAGAGAGAGCTTACAGCCTTAACACTACAGAGAGAGAGCTTACATCATTAACACTACAGAGAGAGAGAGAGAGAGAGAGAGCTTACATCATTAACACTACAGAGAGAGAGAGCTTACAGCCTTAACACTACAGAGAGAGAGAGAGCTTACAGCCTTAATACTACAGAGAGAGAGCTTACATCATTAACACTACAGAGAGAGAGAGAGAGCGTACATCATTAACACTACAGAGAGAGAGAGCTTACAGCCTTAACACTACAGAGAGAGAGAGCTTACAGCCTTAACACTACAGAGAGAGAGAGAGAGCTTACAGCCTTAACACTACAGAGAGAGAGAGAGAGAGCTTACAGCCTTAACACTACAGAGAGAGAGAGAGCTTACAGCCTTAACACTACAGAGAGAGAGAGCTTACAGCCTTAACACTACAGAGAGAGAGCTTACATCATTAACACTACAGAGAGAGAGAGAGCTTACATCATTAACACTACAGAGAGAGAGAGAGCGTACATCATTAACACTACAGAGAGAGAGAGAGCGTACATCATTAACACTACAGAGAGAGAGAGAGAGCTTACAGCCTTAACACTACAGAGAGAGAGCGTACATCATTAACACTACAGAGAGAGAGAGAGCGTACATCATTAACACTACAGAGAGAGAGAGAGCGTACATCATTAACACTACAGAGAGAGAGAGAGCTTACATCATTAACACTACAGAGAGAGAGAGAGCGTACATCATTAACACTACAGAGAGAGAGAGCTTACATCATTAACACTACAGAGAGAGAGAGCTTACAGCCTTAACACTACAGAGAGAGAGCTTACAGCCTTAACACTACAGAGAGAGAGAGAGAGAGCGTACATCATTAACACTACAGAGAGAGAGAGAGCTTACAGCCTTAACACTACAGAGAGAGAGCTTACATCATTAACACTACAGAGAGAGAGAGCTTACATCATTAACACTACAGAGAGAGAGAGCTTACAGCCTTAACACTACAGAGAGAGAGAGAGCTTACAGCCTTAACACTACAGAGAGAGCTTACATCATTAACACTACAGAGAGAGAGAGAGCGTACATCATTAACACTACAGAGAGAGAGAGAGCTTACAGCCTTAACACTACAGAGAGAGAGAGCTTACAGCCTTAACACTACAGAGAGAGAGAGAGAGCTTACAGCCTTAACACTACAGAGAGAGAGAGAGCTTACAGCCTTAACACTACAGAGAGAGAGAGAGACCTTACAGCCTTAACACTACAGAGAGAGAGAGCTTACAGCCTTAACACTACAGAGAGAGAGAGAGCTTACATCATTAACACTACAGAGAGAGAGCTTACAGCCTTAACACTACAGAGGGAGAGCTTACAGCCTTAACACTACAGAGAGAGAGAGAGCTTACAGCCTTAACACTACAGAGAGAGAGCTTACAGCCTTAACACTACAGAGAGAGGGAGAGAGCTTACAGCCTTAACACTACAGAGAGAGAGCTTACATCATTAACACTACAGAGAGAGAGAGCGTACATCATTAACACTACAGAGAGAGAGCTTACAGCCTTAACACTACAGAGAGAGAGCTTACAGCCTTAACACTACAGAGAGAGGGAGAGAGCTTACAGCCTTAACACTACAGAGAGAGAGCGTACATCATTAACACTACAGAGAGAGAGCTTACATCATTAACACTACAGAGAGAGAGAGAGCGTACATCATTAACACTACAGAGAGAGAGAGAGAGCTTACAGCCTTAACACTACAGAGAGAGAGCTTACATCATTAACACTACAGAGAGAGAGAGAGCGTACATCATTAACACTACAGAGAGAGAGAGAGCGTACATCATTAACACTACAGAGAGAGAGAGCGTACATCATTAACACTACAGAGAGAGAGAGAGCTTACATCATTAACACTACAGAGAGAGAGAGAGCGTACATCATTAACACTACAGCCTTACATCATTAAAACTACAGAGAGAGAGCTTACAGCCTTAACACTACAGAGAGAGAGAGAGCTTACATCATTAAAACTACAGAGAGAGAGAGCTTACAGCCTTAACACTACAGAGAGAGAGAGCTTACAGCCTTAACACTACAGAGAGAGAGAGAGCTTACAGCCTTAACACTACAGAGAGAGAGCTTACATCATTAACACTACAGAGAGAGAGAGAGCTTACATCATTAACACTACAGAGAGAGAGCAGCCTTAACACTTACAGCCTTAACACTACAGAGAGAGAGCTTACATCATTAACACTACAGAGAGAGAGAGAGAGCGTACATCATTAACACTACAGAGAGAGAGAGCTTACAGCCTTAACACTACAGAGAGAGAGAGAGCTTACAGCCTTAACACTACAGAGAGAGAGAGAGAGAGCTTACAGCCTTAACACTACAGCTTACAGCCTTAACACTACAGAGAGAGAGAGCTTACAGCCTTAACACTACAGAGAGAGAGAGAGACCTTACAGCCTTAACACTACAGAGAGAGAGAGCTTACAGCCTTAACACTACAGAGAGAGAGAGAGCTTACATCATTAACACTACAGAGAGAGAGCTTACAGCCTTAACACTACAGAGAGAGAGCTTACAGCCTTAACACTACAGAGAGAGAGAGAGCTTACAGCCTTAACACTACAGAGATAGAGCTTACAGCCTTAACACTACAGAGAGAGGGAGAGAGCTTACAGCCTTAACACTACAGAGAGAGAGCTTACATCATTAACACTACAGAGAGAGAGAGCGTACATCATTAACACTACAGAGAGAGAGAGCTTACATCATTAACACTACAGAGAGAGAGAGAGCTTACAGCCTTAACACTACAGAGAGAGAGAGAGAGCTTACAGCCTTAACACTACAGAGAGAGAGCTTACATCATTAACACTACAGAGAGAGAGAGAGCTTACATCATTAACACTACAGAGAGAGAGAGAGCGTACATCATTAACACTACAGAGAGAGAGAGAGAGCTTACAGCCTTAACACTACAGAGAGAGAGCTTACATCATTAACACTACAGAGAGAGAGAGCTTACATCATTTAACACTACACTACAGAGAGAGAGCTTACATCATTAACACTACAGAGAGAGAGAGCTTACATCATTAACACTACAGAGAGAGAGATTAACACTAGAGCTTAACACTACATTAACACTACAGAGAGAGAGCTTACATCATTAACACTACAGAGAGAGAGAGCATTTAGAGAGAGATCATTAACACTACAGAGAGAGAGAGCTTACAGCCTTAACACTACAGAGAGAGAGAGAGCTTACATCATTAACACTACAGAGAGAGAGAGAGCATCATTTACAGCCTTAACACTACAGAGAGAGAGAGCTTACATCTTAACACTACAGAGAGAGAGAGAGCTTACAGCCTTAACACTACAGAGAGAGAGCTTACATCATTAACACTACAGAGAGAGAGAGAGCTTACATCATTAACACTACAGCTTACAGCCTTAACACTACAGAGAGAGAGAGAGCTTACAGCCTTAACACTACAGAGAGAGAGCTTACAGCCTTAACACTACAGAGAGAGAGAGAGCTTACAGCCTTAACACTACAGAGCTTACAGCCTTAACACTACAGAGAGAGCTTACAGCCTTAACACTACAGCCTTAACACTTACAGAGAGAGAGAGAGCTTACAGCCTTAACACTACAGAGAGAGAGAGAGCTTACAGCCTTAACACTACAGAGAGAGAGCTTACAGCCTTAACACTACAGAGAGAGAGCTTACATCATTAACACTACAGAGAGAGAGAGCTTACATCATTAACACTACAGAGAGCTTACAGCCTTAACACTACAGAGAGAGAGCTTACAGCATTAACACTACAGAGAGAGAGAGAGAGCGTACATCATTAACACTACAGAGAGAGAGAGCTTACAACCTTAACACTACAGAGAGAGAGCTTACAGCCTTAACACTACAGAGAGAGAGAGAGCTTACAGCCTTAACACTACAGAGAGAGAGAGAGAGCTTACAGCCTTAACACTACAGAGAGAGAGAGCTTACATCATTAACACTACAGAGAGAGAGAGCTTACATCATTAACACTACAGAGAGAGAGAGAGCTTACAGCCTTAACACTACAGAGAGAGAGAGAGCTAACACTACAGCCTTAACACTACAGCCTTAACACTACAGAGAGAGAGAGCTTACATTAACACTACAGAGAGAGAGAGCTTACAGCCTTAACACTACAGAGAGAGAGCTTACATCATTAACACTACAGAGAGCTTACAGCCTTAACACTACAGAGAGAGAGCTTACATCATTAACACTACAGCCTTAACACTACAGAGAGAGAGAGAGCTTACAGCCTTAACACTACAGAGAGAGAGCTTACACAGAGAGAGAGAGCCCTTTAACACTACAGAGAGAGAGCTTACAGCCTTAACACTACAGAGAGAGAGAGCTTACATCATTTACACTAAAGAGAGAGACAGCTTACATCATTAACACTACTAGAGAGAGAGAGAGCTTACAGCCTTAACACTACAGAGAGAGAGCTTACAGCCTTAACACTACAGAGAGAGAGAGAGCTTACAGCCTTAACACTACAGAGAGAGAGAGCTTACAGCCTTAACACTACAGAGAGAGAGAGAGCTTACATCATTAACACTACAGAGAGAGAGCTTACAGCCTTAACACTACAGAGAGAGAGCTTACAGCCTTAACACTACGAGAGAGAGAGAGAGAGCTTACAGCCTTAACACTACAGAGAGAGAGAGCTTACAGCCTTAACACTACAGCCTTAACACTACAGAGAGAGAGAGCTTACATCATTAACACTACAGAGAGAGAGAGAGAGCTTACATCATTAACAGAGAGAGAGAGCTTACAGCCTTAACACTACAGAGAGAGAGCTTACCTTAACACTACAGAGAGAGAGCTTACAGCCTTAACACTACAGAGAGAGAGCTTACAGCCTTAACACTACAGAGAGAGAGAGAGAGAGAGAGCTTACATCATTAACACTACAGAGAGAGAGAGAGCTTACAGCCTTAACACTACAGAGAGCTTACAGCCTTAACACTACAGAGAGAGAGCTTACAGCCTTAACACTACAGAGAGAGAGAGAGAGAGAGCTTACAGCCTTAACACTACAGAGAGAGAGAGAGCTTACATCCTTAACACTACAGAGAGAGAGAGCTTACATTGACCAGCTTACAGCCTTAACACTACAGAGAGAGAGACAGCTTACAGCCTTAACACTACAGCCTTAACACTACACTACAGAGAGAGAGAGCTTACAGCCTTAACACTACAGAGAGAGAGAGCTTACAGCCTTAACACTACAGAGAGAGAGAGCTTAACACATCATTAACACTACAGAGAGAGAGAGAGCCTTAACACTACAGAGAGAGCTTACAGCCTTAACACTACAGAGAGAGAGAGCTTACATCATTAACACTACAGAGAGAGAGCTTACAGCCTTAACACTACAGAGAGAGAGAGCTTACAGCCTTAACACTACAGAGAGAGAGCTTACATCATTAACACTACAGAGAGAGAGAGAGAGAGTACATCATTAACACTACAGAGAGAGAGAGCTTACAGCCTTAACACTACAGAGGAGAGCTTACAGCCTTAACACTACAGAGAGAGAGCTTACAGCCTTAACACTACAGAGAGAGAGAGAGCTTACAGCCTTAACACTACAGCTTACAGCCTTAACACTACAGAGAGAGAGCTTACATCTTAACACTAACACACAGAGAGAGAGAGCTTACAGCCTTAACACTACAGAGAGAGAGAGAGAGAGCTTACAGCCTTAACACTACAGAGAGAGAGAGAGAGAGCTTACAGCCTTAACACTACAGAGAGAGAGCTTACATCATTAACACTACAGAGAGAGAGAGAGCTTACATCATTAACACTACAGAGAGAGAGAGAGAGCTTACAGCCTTAACACTACAGAGAGAGCTTACATCATTAACACTACAGAGAGAGAGAGAGCGTACATCATTAACACTACAGAGAGAGAGAGAGAGCTTACAGCCTTAACACTACAGAAAGAGCGTACATCATTAACACTACAGAGAGAGAGAGAGCGTACATCATTAACACTACAGAGAGAGAGAGAGCTTACAGCCTTAACACTACAGAGAGAGAGAGAGAGCTTACAGCCTTAACACTACAGAGAGAGAGAGAGCGCTTACAGCCTTAAC
>NC_060190.1:51835491-51840491 GCF_021184085.1 Oncorhynchus gorbuscha
GAGAGAGAGAGAGAGAGAGAGAGAGAGGGGAGAGAGAGAGAGAGAGAGAGAGAGAGAGAGAGGGGGAGAGAGAGAGAGAGAGAGAGAGAGAGAGGGGGAGAGAGAGAGAGAGAGAGAGAGAGAGAGAGAGAGAGAGAGAGGGAGAGAGAGAGAGAGAGAGAGAGAGAGAGAGAGAGGGAGAGAGAGAGAGAGAGAGAGAGAGAGAGAGAGGGGGAGAGAGAGAGAGAGAGAGAGAGAGAGAGAGAGAGAGAGAGAGAGAGAGAGAGAGAGAGAGAGAGAGAGGAGAGAGAGAGAGAGAGAGAGAGAGAGAGAGAGAGAGAGAGAGAGAGAGAGAGAGAGAGAGAGAGAGAGAGAGAGAGAGAGAGAGAGAGAGAGAGAGAGAGAGAGAGAGAGAGAGAGAGAGAGAGGAAGAGAGAGAGAGAGAGAGAGAGAGAGAGAGAGAGAGAGAGAGAGATAATAAAATAGAGGAGATGTCTCCCCATGTCACGAGGGGCACCTGGTGTGGAACCAAACCAGAACAACAAACCACTAAGGACCCTTGGCCTACAGTATTTCTTGAAGTTCTCCTGACATTCTGTATTATTGTTTGTTTTTGTAAATAGTCTTCATTAACGCATTATTGTGTCATGAATTTACACCAACTAAAGACTGAAACGATACAGCAGCAAATCACATAAGGATTATTCAATAACTGCACCACTTCATATTGTTCATCAGATGAGTAGTGTTGAGTAGGAACATTAAACAGTTTCATATTGGCAGTAAATTTGATTCAGACTGGATTACCTAATACAAGAAAGCACAAACACACTTACGCTTTGATATGTACTGTGGGAGACAATGTTAGGTTCTGGTCGTAAAGCACTTTCTCCCCATCTCTCCTCCCTCTCTCTCCTCTTCTTCTCTCTTTCGCCCCATCTCTCTTCCCCCCTCTCTCCTCTTCTTCTCTCTTTCTCCCCATCTCTCTTCCCTCTCTCCTCTTCTTCTCTCTTTCGCCCCATCTCTCTTCCCTCTCTCTCTCCTCTTCTTCTCTCTTTCTCCCCATCTCTCTTCCCTCTCTCTCTCCTCTTCTCCTCTCTTTCTCCCCATCTCTATTCCCTCCCTCCCTCTCTCCTCTTCTTCTCTCTTTCTCCCCATCTCTCTCTCCTCTCTCTCTCCTCTTCTTCTCTCTTTCTCCCCATCTCTCTTCCCTCTCTCTCTCCTCTTCTCCTCTCTTTCTCCCCATCTCTCTTCCCTCCCTCCCTCTCTCCTCTTCTTTCTCTTTCTCCCCATCTCTCTCCCCTCTCTCCACTTCTTCTCTCTTTCTCCCCATCTCTCTTCCCTCTCTATCCTCTTCTCCTCTCTTTCTCCCCATCTCTCTTCACTCTCTCTCCTCTTCTCTCTTTCTCCCCATCTCTTTCCCCTCTCTCTCTCCTCTTCTTCTCTTTTTCTCCCCATCTCTCTCCTCTTCTCCTCTCTTTCTCCCCATCTCTCTTCCCTCTCTCTCTTCTCTTCTTCTCTCTTTCTCCCTATCTCTCTTCCCTCTCTCTCTCTCCTCTTCTCCTCTCTTTCTCCCCATCTCTCTCTCCTCTTCTCCTCTCTTTCTCCCCATCTCTCTTCACTCTCTCTCCTCTTCTCTCTTTCTCCCCATCTCTCTCCCCTCTCTCTCTCCTCTTCTTCTCTCTTTCTCCCCATCTCTCTTCCCTCCCTCCCTCCCTCTCTCCTCTTCTTCTCTCTTCCTCCCCATCTCTCACCCTCTCATTCTCCTCTCCTCATCTCTTTCTCCTGCGCTAAATGCTTTCATGTCTCTGTATCAGGCTGACCAGGCCTCCACAGACACACACACACACACACACACACACACACACACACACACACACACACACACACACACACACACACACACACACACACACACACACACACACACACACACACACACACACACACACACACACACACACACACACACACACACACACACACACACACACACACACACCACACCCTGCCACCCACCCTGCCACCCACCCACCCACCCACCCACCCACACACACACCCACACACACACCCCTGCCACCCCCCCCCACCGACCCCCACACACACACACACACAGTAGCAATTATGGCAATCAGCGGGCCGACCCAATTAGTGTTTCCTGCTCGTTAAGCCCTGGGGGTTGGCTGGCCGACCGTCTCACTTTGCATAACTTAATCTGGAATGACAGGGTGTGACACCCAACCACCCTGACCCGCATAGACCTGACTGTGTGTGTGTGTGTGTGTGTGTGTGTGTGTGTGTGTGTGTGTGTGTGTGTGTGTGTGTGTGTGTGTGTGTGTGTGTGTGTGTGTGTGTGTGTGTGTGTGTGTGTGTGTGTGTGTGTGTGTGTGTGTGTGTGTGTGTGTGTGTGTGTGTGTGTGTGTGTGTGTGTGTGTGTGTGTGTGTGTGTGTGTGTGTGTGTGTGTGTGTGTGTGTGTGTGTGTGTGTGTGTGTGTGTGTGTGTGTGTGTGTGTGTGTGTGTGTGTGTGTTTTAGCCAGCTGCCTGCCCCATGTGTGGCAACACTTTTACAGCTGCAGATTGCTCCCAGGCCAGCCCAGGTCAGCACAGTGCTGGTAGAAGTGGATCCAGGAGAAAGACACTTTAGCTAGGTGTGATTCCCCGACCCTCTCCGCTCTCCTCTGGGTCTCTGGCCGTCCTAACCAGTTAACCGCTGATAGATGACTCATTATTACTCAAAAAGGAACAGGGCCCATTATTACCACACACAGGAAACACACACTGCCTCCCCCACGTACAAACAAGTGCATGCACACAAAAATGTGTTTCATGGTCTCATGTTGCTAGGCATTAAACTTGACAGCTACCATGGTTACTGAACACAAAGGGCTGTTGTGGAGGTGTGTTTGATCTCAGTGTGTCCGTTTCTGCATGCAGGTGTGTTAGTATGTAAGAGTGTGTGTGTTTGTTCTAAGTGTGAACTGTGGAAGTTTCAGGAAGCGTTCTGCAGTCGCTAGAAAAGCCCAGCAGAATCCCAGCCCATCACCCTGATTACCACGTAGTGAAGAGAAACAAATAGTTAAATATCCTCTCTCCTTCTCTTTCTCTCTCTCTCATTCTCTCGCTCTCTTTTCCCTGGGTTCCTAATTGTTTTCTGTGGAAACGAGAACAGGAAAAAGCGGTGAGTAGGTCTTTGCTGTATTCCATTAAAGGCAGCCTGATAAACAGGCACACTGGCATCATTAAAGGGGAGTGATAAATAATGGTGGCTTAATTAAAGGGGAGTGATGAGGACACGTGTAGAAATGTTTTGTTAGCCATGCGGACGGACAAATGAAGGAGGAGAGTAATTGCTTTGGATTAATTATTTGGATACGGGGGCCGAGAGAGTACAGTGCTCCTGAGGGGGTTTCTGGATAGGTGGAGGAGGGGATAGAGGGGGGTGATGGGATGGAGAAGGAGGGAGAAGGAAGAGATGGGGAGGGTGGCCGTCTGAGGGTGTCTAACTATCAAAACCACCCATACATCACCCCACCCTCGCTGTAGATCAGGTTCACATTCCCCGGTTGTACTTCAGAGAGGGGAAAACAGATAGACATCAAAAAGAAAGGAAGGTAGGAGAAGAGGTAAAGAGAGGAAGGTAGGAGAAGAGGTAAAGAGAGGAAGGTAGGCAAAAAGGTAAAGAAAGGAAGGTAGGAGAAGAGGTAAAGAGAGGAAGGTAGGAGAAGAGGTAAAGAGAGGAAGGTGGGAGAAGAGGTAAAGAGAGGAAGGTGGGAGAAGAGGTAAAGAGAGGAAGGTGGGAGAAGAGGTAAAGAGAGGAAGGTGGGAGAAGAGGTAAAGAGAGGAAGTTAGGAGAAGAGGTAACGAGAGGAAGGTAAGAGAAGAGGTAAAGAGAGGAAGGTGGGAGAAGAGGTAAAGAGAGGAAGATAGGAGAAGAGGTAAAGAGAGGAAGGTGGGAGAAGAGGTAAAGAGAGGAAGGTGGGAGAAGAGGTAAAGAGAGGAAGGTAGGAGAAGAGGTAAAGAGAGGAAGGTGGGAGAAGAGGTAAAGAGAGGAAGGTGGGAGAAGAGGTAAAGAGAGGAAGGTGGGATAAGAGGTAAAGAGAGGAAGGTAGGAGAATAGGTAAAGATAGGAAGGTAGGAGAAGAGGTAAAGAGAGGAAGTTAGGAGAAGAGGTAAAGAGAGGAAGGTGGGAGAAGAGGTAAAGAGAGGAAGGTGGAAGAAGAGGTAAAGAGAGGAAGGTGGGAGAAGAGGTAGAGGAAGGTGGGAGAAGAGGTAAAGAGAGGAAGTTAGGAGAAGAGGTAAAGAGAGGAAGGTGGGAGAAGAGGTAAAGAGAGGAAGGTGGAAGAAGAGGTAAAGAGAGGAAGGTGGGAGAAGAGGTAAAGAGAGGAAGGTGGGAGAAGAGGTAAAGAGAGGAAGGTAGGAGAATAGGTAAAGAGAGGAAGGTGGGAGAAGAGGTAAAGAGAGGAAGGTAGGAGAAGAGGTAAAGAGAGGAAGACAGAGCGAGAAAAATAGAAAGAGTTAGAGAGAATGATGGAGGGAGGGAAAAAGAGAGAGGAAAGCCAAAAAGAGCGAGAGAGAGAGATATGAGTGGAGGCCATGCTCACAGGGGCCTAGCTAAATGAGGTATATGTATTTCTAGAAATGTTCTCTAAAGATAAGCAGACAGGAACCGGCTGTCCTCTCACTGCGATCACTCATTTCTAGCCATCACTCAGTCAGACCGTCACACACAGAGAGACAGAGTTGTCTAAATTGAGTCCTCAAGATGTACCAGGTCGAGACGATAGTGAACATTTCAGATTTACTGCAGGAAATAAGATATCTAAAGCAATGGATATATTATAGGACAACGGCTGTGCTAAATCAGCTTTGAGAGCTGAGTAGTTTTGAGAGTGAATCTAAGCCATATTATTCAGACTTTTTTTTAATTGAATATGCTGACACCTGGATTTAAAAACCTGTTCAACAAAACCCCAAGCCAAACACTCCAAACACTCCACATCACTATATAGTGGAGAACAGA
>NC_060190.1:53990491-54128602 GCF_021184085.1 Oncorhynchus gorbuscha
TCCACGTGGGTCGTGCGCGCTGGGACCACCAGATTAGGGTGGCCGCGGCCACGCGGTGTGGAGCGTTTGTATGGTCTGTGCAGAGAGGAGAGAACAGGGATAGACAGACACATAGTTGACAGGCTACAGAAGAGGCTACGCTAATGCAAAGGAGATTGGAATGACAAGTGGACTACACGTCTCGAATGTTCAGAAAGTTAAGCTTACGTAGCAAGAATCTTATTGACTAAAATGATTAAAATGATACAGTACTGCTGAAGTAGGCTAGCTGGCAGTGGGTGCGTTGTTGACACTACACTAATCTAGTCGTTCCGTTGAGTGTAAAGTCTAAAACTAAAAGCATTGTATTTGTTTCAAAACATTCTCTAAGACCTACACCTCAACTGGAGTTGTACATAAATGGTGTGACCATTGAGCAAGCTAAACTCCAAGGTATAACATTGGAATGTCAATTATCATGGTCAAGTCATATTGACAGAATTGTTATGAAGATGGGGAGTGGTCTATTATAAAAAGATGTTCTGCTTTTTTGACACAAATCAACTGTGCTAGTTGTTCAGTCTCTGGTCTTACTGTTCGGTAATACATCAAGTGCAACAAAGAAAGACCTAGTAAAGCTGCAGCTGGCTCAAAACAGAGCAGCACACCTTGCCCTTAACTGCACATACAAAACTAACATCAACAGCATGCATCCCACCTTGCCCTTAACTGCACATACAAAACTAACATCAACAGCATGCATCCCAGTCTTTCCTGGTTGAGGATTGATGAGAGATTACCTGCTTCTCCTAGTTTTTATGAGAAATATTACTGTGATGAAAATTCCATATTGTCTGCACAATCAAATCAAATTCAGCTCAGACACCCATACATACCCCTACCAGACATGCCACCAGGGGCCCATTCACAGTCCCCAAGTCCAAAAGGAATTCATGGCAATGCACAGTTTTATACAGAGCCATGATTGCATGGAACTCCCATCTTCAATTACTCAAGCATACAGCAAAATTACCCTTAAAACAGATTAAACAACTAATGAAACGGCAGGGGAGTATGAGGGGACAAACACAAGCAAACACCATTCTTTTGTTGTATTATTGTATTTTTTACTTGTATTGTTTGTATATCATTGTATTTTACATTTGTGTGACTGTCCTTGTCCTTCGGTGTTTTGTTACTTGTCATGTTTTGTGTTTTTTTTGTGGACCCCAGGAAAGATAGCTTCTGCAAAAGCTAATGGGGATCCTAATAAACCAATACTAACACCACGGGACCAAGGGATCACTTGTATATGGTTGTTGTGGGTCATGTGGGGTTAATTTACCTGACGAAGACCATGTCAGTTGACCTGTTGTTTGTGTATCACAGTACATTTGAGTCAATAATCACCTTTGGGTGCAGCAAAACAGTGAACCAGCATTGTCTTTCATTCTATGCACCAAACCCAAACAGGCTTTAAGAAATCAGAGTGAATGTGTCCTTTCTTCCTGTTAGGATCTCATATAATTACTATATTATGGAATGCCTATGATCTCACACTACCACTATCTGTGGCCTTGGTAGCAATATAGAGGTGTTCTCATTGACAAAGCCTATTGACAGGATACACACTTACACAGGTGCTTTTGGTGATTCACAAAATAACCCCTTAACCCCGACTAGCCTTACATTAGTCACTCCTTCAACTCTCAACAGCAGGAAACGGAATACCCCATCACCATTGGTCCTTTGATGCAGTGTTGTTAGCTGAGGCAATCTGTGGCAATATGGGGGGATGCGGGCACATCTGCAAACACATTAGTGTCAGGATAGTGTCTAAATATGAGTGTGTGCTCTTGGGAATGACTGTACGTTAGGTGGGTTTGTGCCAGTTAACATCCCAACTTATTTAGGCTTAGTACCGTAACGTGATGCCTCAACTCATTGACAACATGTATTTATTGTAGATTGTGACTGAAGAGTTGCAGATGTTTTTTTTTCTCCATACAAGGAGGCTTATGGACAGCCATATAAAACCGAAAAGGATAAGAAAATGTCTGTCATTGGGATCTCAGTCATCAGTTATGCAAATCAAATCCCATTGTATTTGTCACTTGCTTCGTAAACAGGTGTAGACTAACACTGAAATTATTACTTACTGGCCCTTCCTAACAAAACCGAGAGAAGGAACGAGAAATTATTGAAAAATAGGAATAAATACACAGTTGGCTACATACATGGGGTACCAGTACCGAGTCGATGTGCAGGGTGTACGAGGTCATTGAGGTAAATATAGGTAGGGATAAAGTGACTAGGCAACAGGATAGATAATGAACAGTAGCAGCAGCGTATGTGATGAGTCAAAAGAGTTAGTGCCAAAAGGGTCAATGCAGATAGTTAAAAAGTAACCAATAGCTACCTGAACTAACTATTTAGCAGTCTTATGGCTTTGGGGTAGAAGGTGTTCAGGGTTCAGTTGGTCCCAGACTTTCTGCATTGGTACCGCTTGCCATGCGGTACTAGAGAGAACAGTCTATGAATTGGGTGCCTGGAGTCTTTGACACTTTTTCGGGCTTTCCTCTGACACCGCCTGTTATAGAGGTCCTGGATGGTAGTGATGCACTGGGCCATACGCACTACCCTATGTAGGGCTTTGCGGTCGGATATCAAGCAGTTGCCATACCAAGCGGTGATGCAGCCAGTCAAGACGGTCTCAATGGTGCAGCTGTAGAACTTTTTTAGGATCTGAGGGCCCGTGCAAAATATTTTCAGCCTCCTGAGGGGGAAGTGGTGTTGTGCCTTCTTCACAACTGTGTTGGTGTGTGTGGACCATGATAATTCCTTAGTGATGTGGACACAGAGGAACTTGAAGCTCTCGACCCGCTCTACTACAGCCCTGCTGATGTGGATGGGGGCGTGCTCTGCCCTCCGTTTCCAGTGGTCCACGATATGCTCCTTTGTATTTCTGACATTGAGAGGTTGTTGTCCTGGTACCACACTGCCAGGTCACTGACCTCCTCCCTATAGGCTGTCTCATCATTGTCGGTGATCCAGTCAACCACCTTTGTGTTGTCAGCAAACTTAAAATGTGTTTGAGTCGTGTGCGGCCATGCAGTCGTGGGTGAACAGGGAGTACAGGAGGGGACTAAGCACGCACCCCTGAGGGGCCCCCATGTTGAGGTTCAGCATGGCGGATATGTTGTTGCCTACCCTCACCACCTCGGGGTGGCCCAACAGGAAGTACAAGATCCAGTTGCAGAAGGAGGTATTCAGTCCCAGGGTCCTAAGCTTAGGGATGAGCTTGGAGGGCACTTTGGTGCAGCATTCTGACGTAGTTGTTCCTCTTTTCCAGGTGGGAGAGGGCAGTGTGGAGTGCAATAGAGATTGCGTCATCTGTGGATCTGTTGGGGCAGTATGCAAATTGGAGTGGGTCCAGGGTGTCTGGGATGATGGTGTTGATATGAGCCATGACCAGCCTTTCAAAGAATGTCATGGCTACCGATGTGAGTGCTATGGGGTGATAGTAATTTAGACAGATTACCTTGGCGTTCTCGGGCACAGGGACTATGGTGGTCTGCTTGAAACATGTAGGTATTACAGACTGGGTCAGGGAGAGGTTGAACATTTCAGGGAAGATGCTCTTAGTATGTGTTCTGGCAATCGGTCTGGCCACACAGCCTTGTGAATAAAAACCTGTTTAAAAGTCTTACTCACATTGGCTACAGAGAGCGAGATTACACAGTCATCTGGAACAGGTGGTGTTCTCGGGCACAGGGACTATGGTAGTCTGTTTGAAACATGTAGGTATTACAGACTGGGTCAGGGAGAGTTTGAAAATTTCAGGGAAGATGCTCTTAGTATGCATTCTGGTAATCCGTATAGCCACACAGCCTTGTGAATAAAAACCTGTTTAAAAGTCTTACTCACATTGGCTACAGAGAGCGAGATTACACAGTCAACTGGAACAAGTGGTGCTCTTATGCATGGTTCAGTGCTGCTTGTCTCGATGCGAGCATAGAAAGAAATGAGCTCATCTGGTAGGCTCGTGTCACTGGGCAGTTCTCGGCTGGGTTTCCCTTTGTAATCCATGATAGTTTGCAAGGCATAGTAGGATTCGATCTTGGTCCTGTTTTGACAGTTTGATGGCTCATCGGAGATTGTAGCAGGATTTCTTATAAGCATCCGAATTAGTGTCCCGCTCCTTGAAAGCGGCAGCTCTAGGCTTTAGCTCAGTGTGGATGTTGCCTGTAATCCATGGCTTCTGGTTGGGATATGTCCATAAAGTCACTGTGGGGATGACGTCATCGATGTACTTATTAATGAAGCTGGTGACTGATGTGGTACATTCCTTAACGTTATCGGATGAATCCCGGAACATATTCCAGTCTGTGCTTGTGAAACAGTCCTGTAGCTTAGCATCCGCTTCATCAGACCACTTGTTTGAGTTTTTTTCTTGTAAGCAGGAATCAGGAGGATAGAGTTGTGATCAGATTTGCGTTTTGTTTCTGTGTGTGGAGTAAAGGTGATCTAGAGTATTTTCGCTTCTAGCTGCCCATGTGACATGCTAGTAAAAATGAGGTAAAACAGGCCACAAGGAGCACCGCCACTGGATGTACATTTTCTTTGCTTATGGCCCTATACAGCTCGCTAAGTGCTGTCTTAGTACCAGCATCGGTTTGTGGTGGTAAATAGACAGCTACAAAAAATATAGATGAAAACTCTCTTGGTAAATGGTATGGTCTGCAGCTTATCATGAGGTATTCTAACTCAGGCGAATAAAACCTTGAGACTTCCTTAACATTAAAGATCAGCACCAGCTGTTGTTAACAAAGAGACACACACCTCCCCCTTAGCCTTACCCGAAGCTGCTGTTTGGTCATGACGATGCATAGAAAAAACAGCTGGATGTATGTTATCCATGTCCTTGTTCAGCCAAGACTCCAAGAAACATAGGATATTACAGTTCTTCGGGGAGCCCGCTTGTTTAACTCTCTTGCGCCGTCTCTTCCTCTTTCAAGTCCTGGGGATTAGGGGCCTGGTCCGGAATGAGCAGTATATTGCCGACTTGTTGAAGTAGAAATCTTAATCCAAATCGAGGTTAGTGATCGCTGTTCTGATGTCCAAAGTTATTTTCGGTCATAAGAAATGATGGTGGAAATATACAAAAATAAAGAAGTTAAGATCAGGGTAAAAACACACAAAATAGGAGCCCGTAGAATTGGTCAGGAGCCCGTAAAACGGCAGTTATCCACTGCAGCGCCATCTACTTCCACATACACTCATACACATTATGATGCTGAGAACTGAAGCTCACTTTAGTCTGAAAATGTACTTGAAAACCACTAAAAATAAGTGGTTGTCACAGAAGTCGTCTCCCAGTCTTTTTCTCATCCCTCTCATCACCTCTGTGTGTCTCCCACCATCTCTCTCTCTCTCTCATCAAAATGGTCCCTCCACAGGGTGATGATAGGACTGAGCAAGACCTTGTTAAGGAGAGCCAAGTATATCAGTGTGGGCGTTGGTGGGCATGTTTTATGAGTGGCCTTGTGGAAGTTAACAGAACACTAGTGTTTGTCCTCTGTGCTGTTCAGGCCTTGTGATACTGCCGGTAGATTTGACTGGCCCTGTCCGTGTAATAGAAAGCTGGGTTTGGTTTGGTAGGAGTGGAGTGGAGTCTGCAGTTTTGCTGTAGGCTGGTGTAGCAGTTACAGCTGCCTATTTGGTGTCTGAAGTTGTATAGCTGTTGACATGAGTAATAGGTGTAGGTAACTAAGCTTGATTTAGGGGAAGTGTCATGGATTAGATTGAATACAGGAGAAGAACTAGTACTACACTTTTAAATTATAGCAATTTACCTAATTACAAAGGTCAGTTCCAATATCAAACCTTTCCCCAAGCAGTAAAAACATTATTTTAAGAAATTAAGATTTCTCAATGTCCTTCTTGGTGTAGGGTTAGAGAGGGTAAGGTTTGAAACAATCAACTGTCATGCCTATCGGATGACGGTAACCCGGGCAACTACTAAAAGTATGCATGGGAGGGCATTTCCATCCAGACTCCACCCTCTGGTCTTGAAAGTCCTATGGATAGGAGAGTGGGAGGGAACTAACGTACAAGAGTTTCCTCCCTAAATCTATATGAAACCACTCTGTGGAATGCACACACTCCCTCTCACACACCCTCACTCTCAGTCACATAAGTCGATTAAGTCTATGCTCCTTCCTGTTTTTCGCGAGTTCCCTCTCTGTTTTGTTTCTTGTTTGACGAGGTTGGGCTAAGTTGGAGCTCCAGGAGAGCATGTACTGAAGGAGGGCTGAGCAGAACAACATAGTTGCTAGAGAGGAAGGGCTGTTTCTTTGAAAACCTTTGCAGGACTTTTTAAGTGGAGAGTCTTGACGGCGCCCACGAGATTAGACCCCAGGAGTAGCCGAATGACGCAATGGGGGGTTGTTGAGTAGGGGGTTAGGGGGTAGGGAGGTGGTGAGAAGAGGGTAGGAAATACTGGGGCGCTAAATGTAATATTCCTTCCCCTGATCTACATCACACACATCCTGACTGTAGGAAAGGAAAGGAGAGGGCCTTAAGGAGCATGGAAGCACTGAGGGAGTCTTTTCTGCATTTGACCTTTCAGATGTCCACGTACAAGAGGGCCACTCTGAACGAAGATGACCTGGTAGATTCCAACGGGGATGAGTTCTACCCCCCTGCCATGCAGGTAGGACAACTATTCCTTTGTATAAAAATAATGGACGAGCTCTGACACATGACAAGTCTGTCTAGATGCACTCATTCTGCTGCTTGTTGTTATGTTATGATCTGCTTGCATTGTATGACAAATTACATTCCATTCCAAATAAATGCATTAGCTTTGAGCTAATCAAATTCCAGTTCTTTTATTATCTTTGTGAGGACTTTGAGCGTCATGGTATTTCCTGAGAGCCTGCTATTCTGTCAGCCTTGTGCTACATTCAACACAGAGAGCTACTTGAGGAGAAAGACTATTATCTCCTGATGCGCAGACTAAAAAAACTACCCTTTATAGAGGCCCATACAGTATCTGCATTTCTGGGTGCTTCAAAAAGCTTGGATAATCAGTTGCAGAGCCCATCCTACAGAACAGATGTCTCAAGTTGCATGTGTTTCTATAATATTTGACAGGCAAGGAGGAGCTCACTGCTTGTGGTATCCTAGGTTTTCTGTTGATACAAAGTCTGTCAGATTAATACTTTAGTTAATCATATTTAAAACCAATGTGTTCACTGTACCTGCACTGGTAAGTGGAGAACTGCACTGTTATGATAGGATTTTCAGCCCACAGATGTAAGTATATGAACACATTCCATTCCTAATTCTATGCTTACAACTCTGAATCACTGTGCAGGATTCTTCTTTCTCCCCTGCACTAATAAAGTCACTAATAATCACAAATGTTTAACAGAGATACACTACATGACCAAAATTATGTGGACACTTGCTTGTTGAACAGCTCATTCCAAAATCATGGGCATTAACATGGAGTTGGTCCCTCTTTGCTGCTATAACAACCTCCACCAGATGTTGGAACATTGCTGTGGGGACTAGCTTCCATTCAGCCACAAGAGCATTAGTGGGGTCAGACTCTGATGTTGGGCGATTAGGCCTGGCTCACAGTCGGCGTTCCAATTCATCCCAATGGTTTTTGATGGGGTTGAGATCAGGGCTCAAAGTTCTTCCATACCGATTTCGACAAACCATCTCTGTATGGATCTCGCTTTGTGCACGGGCGCATTGTCATGCTGAAACAGGAAACAGCCTTCCCCCGAACTGTTGCACAAAGTTGGAAGCACAAAATAGTCTAGAATGTCATTGCATGCTGTAGTGTTAAGTTTTCCATTCACTGGACCTAATGAGCCTGAACAATGAAAAACTAAACTTTACAGTTGCCCGAATGCATTGTGCCATGCAGCGTTCTCCTGGCATCCTCCAAACCCAGATTCGTCCGTCGGACTGATAGATGGTGAAGCGTGATTCATCACTCCAGAGAACACGTTTCCACTGCTCCAGAGTCCAATGGTGGCACACTTTACGCCACTCCAGCCAACGCTTGGCATTGCGCATGGTGATTGTAGGCTTTTGTGTGGCAGCTCTTCAGTAAGGTCATTCTACTGATAATGTTTGTCTATGGAGATTGCATGGCTGTGTGCTCGGTTTTATATACCTGTCAGCAACGGGTGTGGCTGAAATAGCGAATCCACTAATTTGAAGGGGTGTCCACATACTTTTGTATATATAGTGTATATCCACTATCCACTGATCCACTCCTACACTGATTAAGTAGGAGAAAGCAGAACAACACGCTGCACCTACTGTGGACTGTTGACAAAGGTATCACTAGATAAAGGTCTTTTGAATACACTGTTGCCTAATTTTTTAGAGGCTGCAACAACAATAACTATGTAACTGAGAATCATAACAGGTTATACAATGGACCTGCGCTGTCTGAGTCAGTGGCTTCACACATGTCTGGCTAGAAGTCTGTTACACTAAATAATTTCTGTTTTCATGGTTTCAATATTTCCATTTTACTTCAGCCAGCTCTTTTCCTTCTGCTGAGAATCTGAGCTTCCTCTGAAATCTGATCATTCCTAACATATTTTCCCATGGCTAAGAGAAGAAATAAAGTATGTTTCAGAACGTTTAATTTCCAAAACATTTTTCTACCATCACATTGTGCAGTGGTTTTTACTGTGAGAATCTGTGATAAAGCACAGACCTCAACCACACTGATTTGGCAGAAGTAGCTTCTCAAATGCACACAGAAATACAGATTAAAGTTTTTTTTAAACACCCAAACCTCTGAAAGTGGGGGTGGTAGGTAGCCTAGCAGTTAAGAGCGTTGGGCCAGTAACCGAAAGGTCGCCGGTTCAAATCAACGACCCGACTAGGGGAAAAATCTGTCGTCATTTCCTTGAGCAAGGTACTTAAACCTACTTGCTTCTGTCTGCTGAATGACTAAAATGTAAATGTAAAAATCAAAGTCTGGAGGATTACGAAGCCTGTTGTGGCTTTGGCACCAGAGCTGCTCACATTCAGTGTGACGTTTGAACTCTTGCCTTAGCTAATGAGACATAATTACATTATTTAACAGGTCTGGGATAATTGGTTTTCACAGGGTGTGTAAAACGTCTTGTTTTGAAAGCGCCTATGTAGTATCTCTATGAGGCAGATACATTTATTCAAGTGCAAAAATGTACTACAAAGTGTAAATAGGAGAATTTTGGTCATGAAGTCAGTCTTATCCAAAATGGAGATTTGCTAGATAGAGGAAAAAAATGGTATGTCACGGAATGAAGGGTACCATAGCAGTTTTCCATGGGTTGAGATTATTTCCATCCTGCCCACAGCTGGCAGCACCCAAGTAATCATCAATTTGGAGAGGAGCTGCACATGACCTATCGTAATGCCCATGGTCAATTTGGTTTGACATTGGATATCCCTTTGGGGCTAGTTAGGGACCATCAGTAAATGACACAATGTACATAGGACAATATTTTAAAATGTCAATAATGTGCAACATGAAAATATTGTCCCTTAGCTTATCTCTGGGGGGGCAGTCAATAAATGACACTATCGAATGTCAAGCCAACATTACCACAGTTGCGCACCAGCTGGCTGAAGCTAAATGGCGACTTCAAGACACAAGGCCTGTTTAGACTGTTTTAAGTTATCTAGAAGGGTGAGTGAATAACTCTACTGTTTAGGCAGAGTGAACGTACAAACGCTTGACACATACAAACACACACACACACAAGAGACACACATTAAACCATCCCCCCCAGACCACTCTTGTTTGGATTCAATCATGGCTGCTGCATTTCTTAATGACCAAGCTGAAAATCGAGGCAAAATCGTTTTCAAAATGTCCCCTGGATAATAATGACATGTTTTCTGTGGGGCCTGTGTTTTTATTTTTCCGACTGCTGGCTCTTTCAGTTAAAAAAACATGACAATGTCCTAGTTCATCCATTTTGGAAAGTGCTCTGCCTTCCCCTTATCTGGGGCAGTGGCACAATTTATTTTAATGATACCTTCTGAAGAACTAGAAAATTATGGACAAAAGATGAATACATTACCTTTATATAGAGGTGTGTTGAAAAGTGATATGGTATATAATCTGTTAATAAAACCATGCTGTTAATAAAACCATTTCAACCATAACCAGAACATTCACACAGTACTAGTGCCTCTGTGGTATTGAGTGTATCATCTCTGACCAGATAGCGGATACCATTCATCATCGGATCATAGAACATAGTGGTTTGTTTGCCTGAGTACTGTGGTTAAGGGTGACTTGTGTACCGATCTTTGTAACCTTTACACACATAACCAGTGTATGTGTATCTATGGAGATGACACTGTGGTGCCCTGTGCTCATTGCAGTGTGTGTGTGTGTGTGTGTGTGTGTGTGTGTGTGTGTGTGTGTGTGTGTGTGTGTGTGTGTGTGTGTGTGTGTGTGTGTGTGTGTGTGTGTGTGTGTGTGTGTGTGTGTGTGTGTGTGTGTGTGTGTGTGTGTGTGTGTGTGTACAGGTGACACTGCGACATGGTCCTGGTCCCAGGTGTTGGGCTGAGAAGACATACACTGAACGGAGGCTGTTGGTCCTAGTGTGTGCATTGTCTGTTGCCTTGTTCTTCTCTCTCATCACTGTTGGGATCTTCTACAAAGAGAGTGAGTGGCTAAGATTATTAAGCCTGGTTCAGGTAAATAATCCTGAGAAGAGTTGATCAAACAACCTATGATTGCTCTTCTGTGTTCATATAATCTGCCAACATTTTCGTAGGTACACATTTTTACTGTACCGTCTGTATTTTCTCAGCTCAGTATTAATTTCCTTGTATTTTGAAAAGGGAACCAAATGCCACTTGCTCATATTCAACCACCAATCAGCCCACATCACAAATTACCATCATCTGTTATAAGAACCGGCACAATAATGTGCTTTTACTAGACCATTCACCTTTCCAATCCTTTTATTCAGCTATAATTTGAATCGTTGATTAAAAATCATAAAACTTATTGTCTGAAATAAACAGCCTTAAACGTAGACATGAGACAGAATGGATGAATTGGACTTTGGGTTATGAATTATTATGCCTCTAAAAATAAACATGTTTTCCACATCCTTTCCCGAAGAACACATAGGGAGTTGCCAAATGCCGTGGGCTGTCCCTCAGCTTTTGCAACTAGTCCCAAATTCCAGAGCACTTTCTAACAAAATACTGTTATCCACGTTGCAGCCTTATTCTAAAATATATTACATTTAAAACATCCTCATCAATCTCATCAATCCCATGATGACAAAGCGAAAACACGTTTGTAGAAATGTTTGCAAATGTATTAGAAATAAAACCAGATACCTTATTTACATAAGTATTCAGACCCTTTGCTATGAGACTCGAAATTGAGCTCAGGTGCACCCTGTTTCCATTGATCATCCTTGATGCTTCTACAACTTGAGTGGAATCCACCTGTGGTAAATTAAATTGATTGACATGATTTGGAAAGGCACACACCTGTCTATATAAGGTCCCACAGTTGACAGTGCATGTCAGAGCAAAAACCAAGCCATGAGGTCACAGGAATTGGCCATAGAGCTCCGAGACAGGATTGTGTCAAGGCACTGATCTGGGGAAGGGTACCAAAAAATGTCTGCAGCATTGAAGGTCCCCAAGAACACAGTGGCCTCCATCATTCTCAAATGGAAGAAGTTTGGAAGGGCCTTGGTCAGGGAGGTGACCTAGAACCTGATGGTCACTCTGACAGAGCTCCTCTGTGGAGATGGGAGAAAGTTCCAGAAGGACAACCATCTCTGAAGCACTCTACCAATCAGGCCTTTATGGTAGTGGCCAGACGGAAGCCACTCCTCAGTAAAAGGCACATGACAGTCTGCTTGGAGTTTTCCAAAAGGCACCTAAAGGACTCTGACCATGAGAAACAAGATTCTCTGGTCTGACGAAACCAAGATTGAACTCTTTGGCCTGAATGCCAAGCGTCACATCTGGAGGAGACCTGGCACCAACCCTATGGTGAAGCATGGTGGTGGCAGCATCATGCTGTGGGGATGTTTTTCAGCGGCAGAGACTGGGAGACTAGTCAGGATTGAGGGAAAGATGAACGGAGCAAAGTACAGAGAGATACTTGATGAAAACCTGCTCCAGAGCGCTCAGGACCTCAGACTGAGGCGAAGGTTCACCTTCCAACAGGACAACAAAATAAGCATACAACCAAGACAATGCCGGTGTGGCTTCAGGACAAGTCTCTGAATGTCCTTGAGTGGCCCAGCCAGAGCCCGGACTTGAATCCAATTTAACATCTCTGGAGAGACCTGAAAATAGCTGTGCAGCCACGCTCCTCATCCAACCTGACAGAGCTTGAGAGGATCTGCAGAGACAAATGGGAGAAACTCCCCAAATACAGGTATGCCAAGCTTGTAGTGTCATACCCAAGAAGACTCGAGGCTGTAATCGCTGCCAAAGGTGCTTCAACAAAGTACTGAGTAAAGGGTCTGAATAATTATGTAAATGTGATTTGTTTAAATGTTTATTTTATACATTTGCAAAAAAAAATATATATGTTTTTGCTTTGTCATTATGGGGTATTGTGTCAAGATTGAGGTGAAAAATCAATTGAATACATTTTAGAATTAGGCTGTAACATAACAAAATATTGAAAATTCAAGGGGTCTGAATACTTTCTGAATGCACTGTAGATGCCAGGGGCAAGAATAGGAACAGCTGTTGGAATGGGTATAATTAAGTGATAATGCCAAAGAAGCTGGTGTGGAAGATATTGGCACGGGTATTAGGGCTGTGCCTCTCCTTAATGTCAATATGCCTTGTCCAATGCTGTTCTGGTTAGTGTTTATTGGCTTATTTCACTGTAGAGCCTCTAGTCCTGCTCACTATGCCTTATCCAACCTATTAGTTCCACCACCCACACATGCGATGACATCTCCTGGTTTCAATGATGTTTCTAGAGACAATATCTCTCTCATCATCACTCAATACCTAGGTTTACCTCCACTGTATTCACATCCTACTATACCTTTGTCTGTACATTATACCTTGAAGCTATTTTATTGCCCCCAGAAACCTCCTTTTACTCTCTGTTCCAGACGTTCTAGACGACCAATTCTTATTGCTTTTAGCCGTACCCTTATCCTACTCCTCTGTTCCTCTGACGATGTAGAGGTGAATCCAGGCGCTGCAGTACCTAGCTCCACTCCTATTCCCCAGGCGCCCTCTTTTGATGACTTCTGTAACCATAATAACCTTGGTTTCATGCATGTTAACATTAGAAGCCTCCTCCCTAAGTTTGTTTTACTCACTGCTTTAGCACACTCTGCCAACCCGGATGTTCTAGCTGTGTCTGAATCCTGGCTTAGGAAGACCACCAAAAATTCTGAAATTTTCATCCCAAACTACAACATTTTCAGACAAGATAGAACTGCCAAAGGGGGCGGTGTTGCAATCTACTGCAAAGACAGCCTGCAGAGTTCTGTCCTACTATCCAGGTCTGTACCCAAACAATTTGAACCACCTCTCTAAAAACAAGTCTCTCACCTTTGCCGCCTGCTATAGAATACCCTCTGCCCCCAGTTGTGCTCTGGACACCATATGTGAACTGATTGCCCCCCAACATCCTACAATCTAAGCTTGATGCCCTCAATCTCACACAAATTATCAATGAACCTACCAGGTACCTCCCCAAAACCTTAAACACGGGCACCCTCATAGATATCATCCTAACCAACTTGCCCTCTAAATACACCTCTGCTGTCTTCAACCAAGATCTCAGCGATCACTGCCTCATTGCCTGCATCCGTAATGGGTCAGCGGTCAAACGACCTCCACTCATCACTGTCAAGCGCTCCCTGAAACACTTCAGCCAGCAGGCCTTTCTAATCGACCTGGCCAGGGTATCCTGGAAGGATATTGATCTCATCCTGTCAGTAGAGGATGCATTGTTATTTTTTTTAAATGCCTTCTTAACCATCTTAAATAAGCATGCCCCATTCAAGAAATGTAGAACCAGGAACAGATGTAGCCCTTGGTTCTCCCCAGACCTGACTGCCCTTAACCAACACAAAAACATCCTATGGCGTTCTGCATTAGCATCGAACAGCCCCCGTGATATGCAGCTGTTCAGGGAAGTTAGAAACCATTATACACAGGCAGTTAGAAAAGCCAAGGCTAACTTTTTCAAGCAGAAATTTGCTTCCTGCAACACGAACTCAAAAAAGTTCTGGACATTGTAAAGTCCATGGAGAATAAGAACACCTCCTCCCAGCTGCCCACTGCACTGAAGATAGGAAACACTGTCACCACTGATAAATCCACTATAATTGAGAATTTCAATAAGCATTTTTCTACGGCTGGCCATGCTTTCCACCGAGCTACTCCTACCCGGGTCAACAGCACTGCACCCCCCACAGCAACTCGCCCAAGCCTTCCCCATTTCTCCTTCTCCCAAATCCAGTCAGCTGATGTTCTGAAAGAGCTGTAAAATCTGGACCCCTACAAATCAGCCGGGCTAGACAATCTGGACCCTTTCTTTCTAAAATGATCTGCCGAAATTGTTGCCACCCCTATTACTAGCCTGTTCAACCTCTCTTTCGTGTCGTCTGAGATTCCCAAAGATTGGAAAGCAGCTGTGGTCATCCCCCACTTCAAAGAAGGACACTCTTGACCCAAACTGCTACAGACCTATATCTATCCTACCCTGCCTTTCTAAGGTCTTCGAATGCCAGGTCCACAAACAGATTACCGACCATTTCGAATCTCACCATACCTTCTCTACTATGCAATCTGGTTTCAGAGCTGGTCATGGGTGCACCTCAGCCACGCTCAAGGTCCTAAACGATATCTTTACGCCATCGATAAGAAACATTACTGTGCAGCCGTATTCATTGATCTGGCCAAGGCTTTCGACTCTGTCAATCACCACATCTGTCACAGGCGGACCAAAATGCAGTGTGGTTGAGGTTCATGTTTTTTTAATAAGAAAACTAAACATGAACATAATACAAAACAATAAACGTGGAAAAACCGAAACAACCCTATCTGGTGCAACAAACACAAAGACAGGAAACAATCACCCACAAAACCCAACACCAAACAGGCTACCTAAATATGGTTCCCAATCAGAGACAATGACTAACACATGCCTCTGATTGAGAACCATATCAGGCCAAACATAGAAATAGACAAACTAGACATGTAACATAGAATGCCCACTCAGATCACACCCTGACCAACCGAAACATAGAAACATACAAAGCAAACTATGGTCAGGGTGTGACAACATCCTCATCGGCAGACTCGACAGCCTTGGTTTCTCAAATGATTGCCTCGCCTGGTTCACCAACTACTTCTCTGATAGAGTTCAGTGTGTCAAATCGGAGGGTCTGCTGTCCGGACCTCTGGCAGTCTCTATGGGGGTGCCACAGGGTTCAATTTTTGGACCGACTCTCTTCTCTGTATGCATCAATGATGTCGCTCTTGCTGCTGGTGAGTCTCTGATCCACCTCTACGCAGACGACACCATTCTGTATACTTCTGGCCCTTCTTTGGACACTGTGTTAACAACCCTCCAGGCAAGCTTCAATGCCATACAACTCTCCTTCCGTGGCCTCCAATTGCTCTTAAATACAAGTAAAACTAAATGCATGCTCTTCAACCGATCGCTGCCTTTACCTGCCCGCCTGTCCAACATCACTATTCTGGACGGCTCTGACATAGGTATTTGTAGTTGTCCACGTATTCTATGTGTCTGCTTAGACTGTAAACTCTCCTTCCAGACCCACAACAAACATCTCCAATCCGAAGTTAAATCTAGAATTCGCTTCCTATTTCGCAACAAAGCATCCTTCACTCATGCTACCAAACATACCCTTGTAAAACTGACCATCCTACCAATCCTCGACTTCGGCGATGTCATTTACAAAATAGCCTCCAATACCCTACTCAACAAATTGGATGCAGTCTATCACAGTGCAATCCGTTTAGTCACCAAAGCCCCATATACTACACACCATTGCGACCTGTATACTCTCGTTGGCTGGCCCTCGCTTCATACTTGTCGCCATACTTGTCGCCAAACCCACTGGGTTTCGAGCACGCACAAACTTCCCATCAATCTGATTACGGTAGTAATTTTGTCACCCTCGTCATGGCAAAGACACGGAGAAATGCATATGATGCAGCTTTCAAGTTGAAGGCAATCGATCTGGCTGTTGGAAAAGGAAAGAGAGCTGCTGCACGGGAGCTTGGCCTTAATGTGTCGATGATAAGACGTTGGAAACAGCAGCGTGAGGAACTGACTCAATGCAAAAATACAACAAAGGTTTTCAGAGGGAAGAAAAGCAGATGGCCCAAAGTATTTGCAGCCACTCGACATCACTGTAAAACGTGCATTTAAGGTGGCGCTCCTTGTTCAGTGGGAGGCTTGGATGACAAGTGGGGAGAAATCCTTCACTAAAACGGGCTGCATGCGAAGAGCAACTTATGGTCAAGTCTGCCAGTGGGTCCTGACAGCGTGGAGCATTGTCAAAAAATCCACTATCATCAACGGGTTTCGAAAGGCTGGACTGCTGCGTGTTGAAGGGGCAGCATGAGCTCAGCGGGGTATTTGCCTCCGGATGAAAGTGACGAGAGCGACAATGAAAACGATCCAACATCGGATGAAGCAATTCTGAGGCTATTCATCTCTGACACCGAAGGAGATGACTTCAGTGGTTTCAGTGCACAGGAGGAAGATAGTGACCAAGTTCATTTGTTTCAATGTACCGGTAGGCACCTGCGGCTTATAGACATGTGTGGCTTATTTATGTACAAAATACATATTTTTTAATAATTCTGTGGTTGCGGTTTATATTCAGGTGGGCTTAATAGTCCAGCAATCACGGTACCTCTTTCCCTACTGTATTTATTTTATTTATTTATTTTGCTCCTTTGCACCCCATTATTTTTATTTATACTTTGCACATTCTTCCACTGCAAATCTACCATTCCAGTGTTTTACTTTCTATATTGTATTTACTTTGCCACCATGGCCTTTTTTTGCCTTTACCTCCCTTATCTCACCTCATTTGCTCACATCGTATATAGACTTGTTTATACTGTATTATTGACTGTATGTTTGTTTTACTCCATGTGTAACTCTGTGTTGTTGTATGTGTCGAACTGCTTTGCTTTATCTTGGCCAGGTCGCAATTGTAAATGAGAACTTGTTCTCAACTTGCCTACCTGGTTAAATAAAGGTGAAATAAATCAATAAAAATGTAGAGGGCCGTCAAAACGTGCCAATTTATCCTGCAAACACTGGCTTCGAGGACAGTATCACTTTTATACAACTAGTTACCAACATATTCAAATAATGATTTACAAATTTTCATTGTTATTTTGATAAATGTATTCATACTAATTTAATCGTTCCACAAGATATAGTCCCGACACAAATCTAGGGTTGCTTCCCTAGCCGGCTGGTCATTCATTCTATTGGTTCAGTTGCTAGAGAGATGCGACCCAATCGTTCAGTCTTTTTGTTCTGTATCTATGGATGCAACCCAGTCGTTCGTTCTAAATGTTCCACTGCAATACTGGCTGGCAATGTTCTTGTCCCTTGCTTAGTAGCTTGCCAACCACATCTAACTTCAAACATTGCAGCCAGAATAACAACAATGTAGCTGCATTTGTGTTTGTTTAAGATGTTTACTAGTGACATTTATTTGGATACATCCATAACAATGAGCTAATGATGCGTGATTTTGCCTGGCGTAGAAAATGTGCTCTCTCGGCAGGACACTGTTGTTCAGAGGAGCTAGACAACAACACAGCTAACACAATCACTACAAACTGAAGCTGGAAAGACAGCAAACTAGCTGCACTTCGTTTCATTTGACCTGTTTTCTATTGATAGTTATTTGTATACAGTACAAGTCAAAAGTTTGGACACACCTACTCATTCAAGTGTTTCTCTTTATTTGTACTATTTTCTACATTGTAGAATAGTAGTGAAGACATCAAAACTACGAAATAACACACATGTAGTAACCAAAAAAGTGTTAAACAAATCAAAATATATTTGAGAGTCTTCAAAGTAGCCACCCTTCGCCTTGATGACAGCTTTGCACACTCTTGGCATTCTCTCAACCAGTTCACCTGGAATTCTTTCCCAACAGTCTTGAAGGAGTTCCCACATATGCTGAGCACATGTTGGCTTCTTTTCCTTCACTCTGCGGTCCAACTCATCCCCAACCATCTCAATTGGGTGGAGGTTGGGTGATTTGTGGAGGCCAGGTCATCTGATGCAGCACTCCATCACTCTCCTTCCAGGTCAAATAGCCCTTACACAGCCTGGAGGTGTGTTGGGTCATTGTCCTGTTGAAAAACAAATGATAGTCCAACTATGCGCAAATCAGATGGGATGTCGTGTCGCTGAAGAATGCTGTGGTAGCCATGCTGTTTAAGTTTGCCTTGAATTCTAAATAAATCAGACAGTTTCAACAGCAAAGCACACCCACACCATCACACCTCCATGCTTCACGGTGGGAACCACACATGCAGAGATCATCCGTTCATCTTGTCTGCATCTCACACAGCGGTTAGAACCACAAATCTCTCATTTGGACTCATCAGACCAAAGGACAGATTTCCACCAGTCTAATGTCCATTGCTCATGTTTCTTGGCACAAGCAAGTCTCTTCTTATTATTGGTGTCCTTTAGTAGTGGCTTCTTTGCAGCAATTCGACCATGAAGGTCTGATTCACGAAGTCTCCGCTGAACAGTTGATGTTGAGATGTGTCTGTTACTTGCACTGTGTGAAGCATTTATTTGGGCTGCAATCTGAGCTGCAGTTAACTCCTGCAGTTAACACCTGTCCTGCAGGTGTGATGTACCGATCCTGTGCAGGTGTTGTTACACGTGGTCTGCCACTGTGAGGACGATCAGCTGTCCATCCCGTCTCCCTGTAGCTCTGTCTTAGGCGTCTCACAGTACGGACATTGCAATGTATTGCCCTGGCCACATCTGCAGTCGTCATGCCTCCTTGCAGCATGCCTAAGGCACGTTCACGCAGATGAGCAGGGACCCTGGGCATCTTTCTTTTTGTGTTTTTCAGAGTCAGTAGAAAGGCCTCCTTTAGTGTCCTAAGTTTTCATAACTGTGACCTTAATTGCCTACTTTTTATAAGCCATTGGTGTCTTAATGACCGTTCCACAGCTGCATGTTCATGAATTGTTTATGGTTCATTGAACAAGCATGGGAAACAGTGTTTAAACCCTTTACAATTAAGATTGGTGGATTTTTACAAATGATCTTTGAAACAACGGGTCCTGAAAAAGGGACGTTTCTCTTTTTTGCTGAGTTTACTAGTTGTTTCATCAAAGCGATAGTGATGTCTAACTGTTGAGGCTAAAGTATCAGTGTCTGTAAAATATATTTGATACAGTATGTTTAGCTGCTTGTCCCACTCCGTTGGCAGCTCACCCAGGTGTGTGTCGGACAGAACCATGCATTATTGTGGCCAGTGCTGTGATTGGAGCCCTGGACCGTTCTGTGGACCCCTGCCACGACTTCTACAGCTTTGCCTGTGGGGGATGGGTACGGAACAACCCCCTCCCTGAGGGAAAGTCCCGATGGGGTCCCTTCAGCAACCTATGGGAGCGCAACATGGCCATCATGAAGCACCTGCTAGGTAAGATTCCTCCTTAGGGGATGGAGCACTGGGCCAGCCACTCTGAAATAGCATCTGGGCCTGCACAGGTGAAACACCTTACCACTAATGAGATGGCAACCAGCACAGGTGTAACATATACTGACTATAACAAGGTGACACCAATGGTGTGACCTACGTGATAACGAGCTCTACGGTCTAAAGTCCAACCTCAAAACATAAATGGAAAAACGAAAGCCTTTAACAGTTATCCTTTCATTGTAAGATAAGTTTGGATAAAACCTAACTGTAAAATGTTGTATATGGCAGAGAACACCACCATGAAGGGGCTGAGCAAGGCTGAGGAGAATGCCGCCATGAAGGGGCTGAGCAAGGCTGAGGAGAATGCCCAGATGTATTACAAGGCGTGTATGAATGAGACTAAGATCGAGGAATTAGGAGCTCAGCCTCTACAGGAGCTTATCAATCAGGTGAGTTCACTCCTCGAGGCATCCTCATCCAGTCGTCTGACATGGCCCAATGTAGCTATAATGTCACATTTTATGTGCTAACATATTCTTTGCCATAGTTAATGTAAATAGTTGATCCTTTTTTTTTGTGTTTTTTTTAATTTTATTTTTAAATTGATCCTTAATGTATCCATTGCCCTGATATTAAGGAACTCTCAGGTTTTAAGTGAGCCGATCTCTGAAGGAGATCATACATTTTATTTTTACAGACCGGAGGATGGGCCCTAACTGGCTCCTGGGACAAGAACAATTTCCAGGAGGTTCTACGCACAGTGTCAGCCAACTACCATTGCTCCCCCTTCTTCACTGTGTTTGTCAGTACAGACTCCAAGTGCTCCAACCACAATATTATTCAGGTGAGAGGATAGCCAGTCACCCCAGTGGCTCCAGGCCCAGACAGTGGCTCCTCACTTATTTAGCAGTTGATTTACATTCCTCTTTACATTTGGTAGAACATTCATCAAACATAATTTATCCCCAGATCTATTCAGAGAGGATTTACATGCACATTTACCTGCTCTTTCTTTTAAAGGGGATGTTAGAAATTGTATGGTTAATCGAAGCTGCAGTATACTGTAGACCCTGCAATACTACACTGTCAAAGCTACAGTGGAGACCCAGGCTCACTTTGCTCAGAGCACTGAAATGTTTCAATGGGGTGTGAGCTGGTAGTCATGCACTGTTACTCTTACCTACTGTACAGGTGGATCAATCTGGGCTGGGGCTCCCCTCTCGGGATTATTACCTCAACAAAACTGCCAATGCAAAGGTACTGACAGGAGGCTGCACTATGGCTCAAGGGGTTTAACTGGGTGAATGGGCTTAAATTGTAGCATGATGAAAGACAGGGTAAGGGAGGACATAAAATAGATCAGTGCCTTGACACAAAGGCCAGATTAAATTAGGAAATTAATTTCATAAATTGGCACAGAACTACTGAGAAATGTATCTCGTTAGATATTTGTTTCAGTAGCTAGGTTTCCATCCAGTGGCGACAGATTTGCAGGTGAATATTCTAAAATGTACACTACCGTTCAAAGGTTTGAGGTACTTGTTCTGAAAGAAAAGCAAAAAAAAATTCAATTTTAAAACAACATCAAATTGATCAGAAATACAGTGTAGACATTGTTAATGTTGTAAATGACTATTGTAGCTGGAAACAGCAGATTTTGAATGGAATATCTGTAGTTGAAGTTGGAAGTTTACATACACCTTAGCCAAATACATTTAAACTCAGTTTTTCACAATTCCTGATATTTAATCCTAAATATTCCCTGTCTTAGGTCAGTTAGGATCACCTTATTTTAACAATGTGAAATGTCAGGATAATAGAAGAGTGATTTATTTCAGCTTTTATTTCTTTCATCACATTCCCAGTGGCTCAGAAGTTTACATGCACTCAATTAGTATTGGGTAGCATTGCCTTTAAATTGTTTAAATTGGGTCAAACGTTTCGGGTGGCCTTCAACAAGCTTCCCACAATAAGTTGGGTGAATTTTGGCCCATTCCTTCTGACAGAACTGGTGTAACTGAATAAGGTTTGTAGGCCTCCTTGCTCGCACACGCTTTTTCAGTTCTGCCCACAATCTTTTATATGGTATTAAGGTTAGGGCTTTGTGGTGGCCACTCCAATACCTTGACTTTGTTGTCCCTACGCCATTTTGCCACAACTTCGGAAGTATGCTTGGGGTCATTGTCCATTTTGAAGACCCATTTGCGACCAAGCTTTAACTTCCTAACTGATGTCTAGAGATGTTGCTTCAATATATCCACATCATTTTCCTCCCTCATGATGCCATCATTTCCTGAGGTGCACCAGTCCCTCCTGCAGCAAAGCACCCCCACAACATGATGCTGCCACCCCCGTGCTTCATGGTTGGGATGGTGTTCTTTGGCTTGCAAACCTCCCCTTTTTTCCTCCAAACATAACAATGGTCATTATGGCCAAACAGTTCTATTTTTGTTTCATCAGACCAGAGGACATTTCTTCAAAAAGTACGATCTTTGTCATCATGTGCAGTTGCAAACTGTAGTCTGGCTTTCCTATGGCGGTTTTGGAGCAGTGGCTTCTTCCTTGCTGAGCGGACGCATTCTGTCTCCTTCCTGAGCGGTATGACTGCTGCGTTGTCCCATGGTGTTTATACTTCCATGCTATTGTTTGTACAGATGAACGTGGTATCTTCAGGCATTTGGAAATTGCTTCCAAGGATGAACCAGACTTGTGGTCTACCATTTTTTTTCTGAGGTCTTGGCTGATTTATTTTGATTTTCCCATGATGTCAAGCAAAAAGGCACTGAGTTTGAAGTTAGGCCTTGAAATACATCCACAGTTACACCTCCAATTGACTAAAATGATATCAATTTGCCTAACAGAAGCTTTTAAAGCCATGACATCATTTTCTGGCATTTTCCAAGCTGTTTAAAGGCACAGTCAACTTAGTGAATTGTGATACAGTGAAATAATCTGTCTGTAAACAATTGTTGTAAAAATGACTTGTCTTGCACAAAGAAGATGTCCTAACCGACTTGCCAAAACTATAGTTTGTTAACAAGAAATGTGTGGAGTGGTTGAAAAACGAGTTTTAATGACTCCAACCTAAGTGTATGTAAACTTCTGACTTCAACTGTATATACACAGTATGTCCCCCCCACTTCTAAAGCCAAAGTTGCGCCCCTGGGCATTTCTACATCATAGATTTAGGTGGTAACTTGTGGAATAGACACAGGCTGGAATGCGGTTTTAACCAATCGGCATTCATGATTAGACCTACCAGTTGTATAAATTGGGACAATGACTGACTGACTGACCTCGTCTGTGACACTACCTCTCGATGAGCAGCCCTTCTCTCCTCTATAGAAGCTCCATCTATCTATTTTTTACTGTTAATTTCTGGAGCTTAGAGAAGTTATTTTTTTCTGAGGTTATACGTTTTGGCAGTTGCCTGTAGAAAACAATTGTTTCCAGATGGTCTGAAAACACCCATGTGCGGTTTTTGATCTCATATATTTTAGAGGATTTATTTAAGGGCCCTTAAATATAAACTCAGCAAAAAAATAAACGTCCTCTCACCGTCAACTGCATTTATTTTCAGCAAACTTAACATGTGTAAATATTTGTAATTTTTTTTATTAAAAACAACCAAAGGGACAGTACAAACCCTATAGTATGCCACTTGGACAGAAAATGAAGAAATACTAGAGAAAGAATGTATAGCTCAAGGGATAATGCTCTGCTTGTAATAGTCAGTATTTTCCTAGTCCTGGGTTGTGTTTTTAATTGAATTTAACCAACATCTCTCCCTCTGTGCTGCCTACATGGTCTTTGCAGTATCTGAATGCATACCTAGACTTCCTGGTGGAGTTAGGGGTCCTGTTGGGGGGCTCACAGGAGACATCCAGATCGCTGATGCAGGAAATTGTGGACTTTGAGACCACCCTGGCCAACATCACCGTACCCCAGGAGGAGAGGAGGGACGAGGAGCTAATTTACCATAAGATCCAGGCAAAGGATCTGGCGGTCAGTCCCAGAATGACTTGCATCTCTCTGCAACTTCAGATGATCCAAACATCAACACCATGTCCACCTGCAGTATCACCAGATACAAACATACAGTAGATGACTTCCAGATTGAGCTGTCTCCAGTGGTGTAAAGTACTTAAGTAGTACTATAAAGTATTTTTTACTTAAGTAATTTTGTGTATCTGTACTTTACTGTTTATATTTTTGACAACTTTTACTTCACTATATTCCTAAGTAAAATAATGTACTTTTTATTCCATAAATTTTCCCATACACCCAAAAGTACTTGTTACATTTTGAATGCTTAGCAGGACAGGAAAATGGTGCAATTCACACACATATCAAGAATACATCCCTGGTCATCCCTACTGCCTTTTGATCTGGCGGACTCACTAAATACACATGCTTCGTTTGTAAATTATGTCTGTGTTGTAGTGTTCCCCAGGCTATCCTTAAAGAAATGTAAAAAACAAGAATTGTGCCATCTGGTTTGCTTAATATAAGCAATTTCAAATGATTGTGTTTTACTTTTGATACTTCTTGCAATTCCATTTACTTTTGATACTTATGTATATTTAAAACCAAATACTTTTACTCTAGTAGTATTCGACTGGGTGACCTTTTACTTGAGTCATTTTCTATTAAGGTATGTTTACTTTTACTCGAGTATGACAATTGGGTACTTTTTCCACAACTGGCTGTCTCAATCAACAAGTGTATTTTGCATAGATTGCATTTTTGGTTTACCAGTGCCTTCTCCAAGGTCTTTCTTCCTACTTTCTGTTCATACCTGCTGATTTATAAAAAAGAAATGCAAATCTGTGCACGAGTAGATGTTGACAGTATCATTGTTTCTGTGTGTCGGTAGACATTGGCTCCTGCGGTGGACTGGATGCCTTACCTCACAGACGTGTTTGCTCCGGTTCTTCTAAATGACTCCGAGCCTGTGGTGGTGTACGCCAAGGACTACCTCCAGAAGGTCTCTGACCTCATTGCAAGCACTAACAAGAGGTTAGAATCACTTCCAAGCCCTGCCTTCCACTCATTCATATTGATGATGGACAACGCATTGTAATTAAAGTAACCATTGGGGTGACTTCATATCGATTGGAAAGGGATATTATATGAGCAGCACAGGGGACATTATAAAACATTATGCAAACTAGAATAACCTTTTACTTCCTTTCCTGAAATGTTAATATGGTGTAATGAATGAATCTACTCCTACCTGAGCAGTGTCCTGAACAACTACATGATCATGAAGGTGGTGAGGAAGATGGTGTCCATCCTGGACAAGAAGTTCCAGGATGCTGAGCAGCGCTTCTTTGAAGTCATGTATGGAACCAAGAAGGTGAGAGAGAGATGGGGAAACCGTCATGGCTGTAAGCTGGCAGGGAAATTATCAACAGACTTACAGATAAGGGTACTCGAGGGGGACCAGATTTTCCTGCTGCCTCAGTCAAGAAGTAAAGCGATACTTGCTTATAGCACAGATATAAATAAATTAGTGGCTATAAAGTAAACTGTAAACAGAAATTGGCATAGATAAAACTTAATGAGATGTGCACTTGTTAGGGGCAAACTTAAAGGGACACTTTGTGATTTTGGCAGAGGCCCTTTATCTAATGCTCCAGAGTCCGATGAACTCGTGGATTACCATTATTTGTCTCTTCATCCAGTATGAATGAAGTTGAAGGTAATTTTGTGAGTCAATGCCAACTATTGTTACCCATGGTGCAATAACAAAGTCTATCTACAAGCAACGCTAGTTAGCAATTGTTCTAGCACTAGTCAGCATCTTACTTCAAACTGCACGCAGAGACATAAAAATGGTATCCAAGAGTTAATCTGATTCTGGAGCAGTAGATAAAGGGTCTCTGCCAAAGTGTCCCTTTAATTAAACAAGGAGATGATAAGAAATACTTTAGCTGAGTCACTGTCATCATTAGGCACATAGCTTTTAGCAGAAGCGCTATCTGCTGTGTTGTGGGTGTTCCAGCTATCCAAACCCTTATCTGAGAAAGATCCTGTTTGCCTTGCTTTGCTCTGGAGTCACACTGTCAGAACATACCAAGAGCATTTTCGTCCTGGGGAGTGTGTGCACAATTCCTGAGACCCTCTAAACTACACTTTTAGCACCCCTCCCTTTCTACCCATCACTCACTGTCATTGTTTTCCCTGTCTCTACTCATATCTCTTGTTCTCTCACTCACCCGTTTCCACTCTGTTGACCTCTCCCTTTCCCCCTTCCTCTGTCTGCACTCTGTTTGATTCTAATATTCCCTGTAATCGAGGGGAAGTTGGGCGAGAGGGCTGTCCTATTGCCAATCTCGGAGAGTCTCACAAAAACAACAGTCAGCACATTCCCCTCTAAAAGGGCTGTCTCCCCACACTCTGATAAAGGCCTGGCATTACCTCCAAGTCATAGCTGCAAGATTATGGATTCCAAGGAAATATTGTTTACTTCAAAAGAAAAACCAACACTTTACTACTTATTCCATGCTTGAGGAGCATTTTAAAAGCTAATACAGTTAGACTGGGTTGATACTACGTTAGTATCATGCCGTGTTTAAGTCTGAGAGACAGTGCTACCTTGTGTGTAGGTGGTTTGATGTCATAGTTCTAATGTGCTTGGTGTGATGTTTCAGAGCTGCACCCCACGCTGGAAGCTGTGCGTGAGCGACACAGACAGTGCCCTCGGCTTTGCTCTCGGGGCCCTCTTTGTCAAAGCCACTTTTGCTGAGGACAGCAAGGCCATTGTAAGTGTTTCAAGGTATCGCCTACACACCTACCTACACTGTGAACTGCCCCTGGGTGAGATTTTGACAAGCCTTTCCTTTTCCCTATATTTCTATCAGGCAGAAGATATGGTCTCTGAGATCAAATGGGCATTTGAGGACAGCCTGAAGTATGTGGACTGGATGGATCAGGGGACCAAAAAGGCAGCCAGAGAGAAGGTGGGAGAGATGGGTTGCTTTGACTAACTTGTAGAAAGTGTTCCACTGCTGGGGTGAGAGACTTGTCATTACACAGATTAGCAACTCTGGAAATGTTTCTTGCCTTATAACTAACGTAAGGTATGTAGCAGTGATAGGATTTCTATTGTATTCCATAAGAGATTGCCAGACAGGACACAGAAAACATAGTCCTTATTGCTTTATCATCAGTTAGTGAAACAGAACTCTGCAGTGCCATCTGGTATAAGCATCTGTCTCAATTCACCTCATCTGCTCTGTTATAGGCTGAAGCCATTTACAACATGGTTGGATATCCAAAATTCATAATGGACCCCAAGGAGCTTGACAAAGTGTTCAATGATGTAGGTAAATATGTGATTACATTGAATATGCATACTTCTATATTATGAAGTCCATGTCTCATATGTTAATTAAAAGACCCAACTCATTGATGTTGTCTTATTGTAAGACACCCTGGTTCTGAGAAGGGTTGCCAGTCTTACAGTATCTTGTGTGTGAACCTCTTTCGCCTTCTAACCTGATTCCCCTCTCTCTCAGTTTGAGGTGGTGTCTGACCTGTATTTTCAAAATGTCATGCAGTACTACAACTTCTCTGCCAGAGTGACTGCGGACCAGTTAAGGAAAACCCCCAACAGAGATCAGTGAGTGCTCGCCTCTCCAAAGAAGAGATCAAATTCTCTGATGGTTACAAATTCCCATTCTGCTGACACTAGAATAGTACTGGCACCCAGAAATGTTCCCTGGCAACCAATTTCCCTCATCCGAACTGATCTTTTTCTCTCACTACATAGTGTAAGAGAGCAGCTTAGGGTTTTAATGCTTTCACACTGATCTCTAGTCAACAGCCTAGCTAAGGGGGTAGGGGAGAGTCAACGACTGGTTACCACCCTCATCTCTGATTTATGTTCTATGTCTTATATATTTTGTCTTGCATATACAGGTGGAGCATGACCCCTCCTACGGTTAATGCATACTATAATCCTACCAAGAATGAGATGGTGCTCCCCGCGGGAATCCTTCAAGCTCCTTTTTATAGCCGCTCATGGCCAAAGTAGGTCCCTTTTCAGCCTATTCAGTCCCTTAATACCGGCCCATCTTTGGCAAAAATACAAGTACACCACATTTGTGTGTGTGCACGCTGTACTTGCGTGAATTGTATACAGTGTGTGTGTGGTGTCTCCTTGAGTGTCTTCACATAGCTCAGAATGTAATTGCTTTGTTATAACATGCTTTTATTTACTTGAAATGATTTTGTTAAACTGTTGAATACATTTCCAGGGCCCTGAACTTTGGGGGGATTGGTGTAGTTATGGGACATGAGTTGACACATGCTTTTGATGACCAAGGTAAGACTTTGTATTTTCATATAAGTTGTAGTGTGTTAACTCTTGTTACTTTATATGGGAGACTCAGAATAAAATGATGTGACTATAGAAGTTTGGTAAAAACTAAGACTCTCTTTTTAGAAATATAGCTAGGCTGTACACTTACAGTACCTGGCAGGGGAGACACTTTATTCACGAAGGAGGTTCACCCAGGGCGAGGTTCGGCCTTTGCACTCTGGATGAGCTGATCCCTCAAATTCTCTACTGCATAATTTGTGGTAGTGGGGGACTGTGTCCGCACTCATACACCCCCCCCCCCAAAAAAAAAAAAAAATAATAATAATATATATATATTATAGACTGTAAGTTGTAAGCATCCCACCAATCAAACATATGGCACATTATGATTTCAAATTTGGTCTCCCGTTCTGAAGCATATTTTGCTTCATGTTAAAGGGAGGGAGTACGACAAGGATGGGAACCTCCGCTCCTGGTGGAAGAACTCATCTGTGGAGGCCTTTAAGAAGCAGACCCAGTGTATGGTGGAGCAGTACAGTAACTACAGCATCAACAAGGAAGCCCTCAATGGAAAACACACCTTGGGAGAGAACATAGCTGACAATGGTGGCCTGAAGGCTGCCTACAAGGTTTGTATGATGGGGAGGTGTTAGGGTGGGCTAAGGGGAAAGTAGACTTGACAATTCAACTTACAAGCACACATACAGTAAATGTGCAGACGTTTCAGAATCCTCAATGTGAGATACAGTATTTGGAACATTTGAGGGCAAGATATATGCCTGTATGCATGCTGCCTGTAACATGATCCTTGTCTGCTTTGAAGGCTTATGTGAACTGGATTGCAAAGAATGGAGAGGAGGCCACTCTGCCTGCCCTAGGGATGACAAATCATCAGTTATTTTTTGTTGGATTTGCCCAGGTTTGTGCCACTTACAGTATCTCCATGTCTGTGGCAAATGTAGTAATGCATTCTCTAGCATGCCTGCCTTCAACATTGTGGATTCATTTGAATGACCTATTACATTGAGAATGTAAATGAAGGATTATTCACTCTAAAGTCCTTAATAATGTGTGTCTGTGCTTCCTGCTATGTGTAGGTATGGTGCTCAGTTCGAACTCCGGAAAGCTCGCATGAGGGCATCATCACAGATCCACACAGTCCGCCGAGATTTCGAGTTATTGGCACCATCTCCAATTCCCATGAGTTCTCCAAGCACTTTGGCTGCAAGGCAGATGCCCCCATGAACCCTAAACATAAGTGTAAGCTTTGGTGATGCCTAGCTACACATAGGTAGGTCTGGCAGGTGGCAAAATGGACACTGGGGACATGGAGCAAAAATAGATGCAGTGGTAAAGTCTCTAAGGAAGGAGAGTACTGGTCTCAATACCACTGAAAATCCAGCTGTCTTACCCACTACACTTCTCAGTGTCCTTAATGAGGACTGAAGCTGGAAGTTGAGCCAGATCCAACTCTCTTCATAAAGAAAATTTGTTATAGAAATCAGCCTCTCTTTCCTCAATGGAACTCTGAAAATGTGCCTTCGTGTTCACTTAATGGAGGGACAATTTTAACACTGGAAACCAAAGGAATGGTTATAAAAAGGAGAACACTAATGGGAACTTCTCTCAATCAGATTTTATGAAGTTGTCATATGCATTATAGTGACATTTATTTGTTTGTATCAGTTATATCAATCCACCTCTGTGTTGTGTCTTCAGTTACTATATATTTCTTGACTGCAAAAGAAAATGAAGAGTTGCAATTCCTGGATTTGGATTGAGATATAATCCAGAGGAAACGGTCAATCACATCTACAGGATAATACAAGTTACTGTCATAAGTGGATTGTAAAAGCCATATTTCATTATTGCACATGATTGATCCGGTCAATAAGCCCAATGTGTAGGCCTAGCTTGTTTCTGCATCAACAAAACCTAACACTGATTTGGGTTAATGTCTCCAGTGTATGCAGTAGTGGTGTTGTTAGAAAGTGACCCTCACATAATTGGTAAATACCTGATATAAGAGACATATTTAAACAAATATTAATTCAGAGCATTCTGAAACTCAGGGATGTACTGTTTAACCTTTATTTAAGAATGCAAGTACTGAAAAAAATATAAACGCAGTATTTAAAGTGTTGGTCCCATTTTTTTTTTACAAGCTGAATGAAAAGATCCCAGAAATATTCCATATGCACAAAAAGCTTTTCCCTCAAATGTTGAGCATAAATTTGTTTACATCCCTGTTAGTTAGCAATTCTCTGTTTTCAAGATAATCCATCCACCTGACAGGTGAGGCATATCAATTAATTTTTTTTATTTGACCTTTATTTAACTACGCCATTCAGTTAAGAACAAATTCTTATTTTCAATGACGGCTGAGGAACAGCCTTGTTCAGGGGCAGAACGACAGATTTGTACCTTGTCAGCTAGGGGATTCGATCTTGCAACCTTTCGGTTTCTAGTCCAACACTCTAACCACTAGGCTACGCTGCTGCCCCAAGATGGTGATTAAACTGCATGATCTTTAAACAGGTGCACCTTGTGCTGGGGACAATGAAAGGCCACTCTAAAATGTGCAGCTTTGTCACAGATGCCAAGTTTTGAGGGAGCATGCTGACTGCAGGAATGTCCAGCAGAGCTGTTGCCAGAGAATTGGATGTTAATTTCTCTACCATAAACTGCCTCCAATGTCATTTTAGAGAATTTGGCAGTACATCCAACAACCGCAAATCATGTGTAACCATGCCAGCCCAGGACCTCCACATCCAGCTTCTTCACCTGTGGTATTTTCTGAGGGGTGGGATTATTTATGTCTGTAATAAAGCCCTCTTGTGGGGAAAAACTCATTCTGATTGGTTGGGTGGGCCTGGTTCCTAAGTGGACGAGTCTGTGCCCACCCATGGCTGTGCCCCTGCCCAGTCAAGTCAAATCCATAAATTAGGGCCTAATTTATTTATTTCAATTGACTGATTTCCTTCTATGAACTCTTACTCCCTAAAATCTTTTAAAGTGTTGCATGGTGCGTGGATATTTTTGTTCAGTATATTAACCATTGAACAAGTCACGTAACAAAAATAGTTTTACCGTTCTGTGTCTGATCATACATTACATGACTTCTCTGTTGACGTTACTTCTCTAATTGTTCTTATCTCATAGAAATGTGGTCACCGTTCTTTTATATGACCCATCTATTTCGATGGCCCATCTGATGCTTCATAACGACACCTTTAACGTAATGACGAGCCTCCGTTGTATTCCAAAACAATTAAAGTAAATTAATAGTGGTTATCAACGCTAGATGTCGCTGCACATAAACAATATAGTACCGAGTACAGTACGATCTAATACAAACTTCACTTCTGCCTTCTGGCAGTAAATACACCATCGGTCCATCATTATGTGTACAGATGACTGTACTTGATCCTGATTACATTTTTATATATTGAGTGGTTCTTGAGAATGACCCCATACATATAGCAGGAGATCGTTTATTTTTACACACACACACTTCAAGACAGCCACTACAGTTAAAATAATAAATAACATTAATTCTTTAAAAAAAAAATCATAAAGCGTAGTTATTTAGAACAAAAATAATGCAGTACTCAATATACATTAATGTAGGCCTATGTGCCAGTCAGTACAGGTTATTGGCCACATGAATGCAACAAATGAGCGTCATTTTCAATAGCTGTAGTTAAGACGTACATACCCGTAATTGGACGAGAATAGCCGAATCATCTGTCCTACCGGACTGGAAGCGGCCGGAACGCCATGTTGACGAAGTCTCCCATCTCCGTGGAAAAAATGATTATAGAAAAATCAGTTGTTGAAAACAAATGTTAAATTATCGAAGGAGAAAAGACGCCGGTGATAGTGTTCGGAAGAACTGAAACGGATCTGCAGAGGTCCCGGGCGGGCAAGGGAGGCAAACCTCCCACCGTCCCCATGAATAGCACCACAGACCCGAACAGCGACTTTCCATGAAAAAAAGCTATTCTGAGTTGCTATAATAGCTAGCTAGCCCTAGTGTCGGCTAAAGGTTTTGCGGCCTGTTTCAATCATATTCAACGCTTGCTATATTTATGAAAGCTAGATATATTTTGTATCAGTATTTATTAGTGTATTGTTTTCCTTGGTTTATTTTTTTGCAATGAGTTTGCCGGCGAAAATAGTCCCAAAACCTGCCACTGTCGCAGTAAGTGGACCTGGAACTGGCCCGTCTCCGTCGAGCCAACTGCGGGCTACCCTGACCTCGGTGTCTTTACCGTCGGGAGCCCCAGGCGCTCCTCAACTGAACACCCTGCCGCCTCCTCAGTATCCTTCATTGACAAGAATACCCCTGCCACTTCTTGGTCAGGTATTCGGGGGAGAAACATTTAGGTAACGTATTGGTGAGCGGTTGGGTGCGGGTCAATGACTGATGTTTTGAAGAATAGGGAGGAGACATTTAGCTTGTTAGTTAGTTAGCTAGCTAACATATTACTATAGTTATTTATTGACAATCTGCTAAATGGCTAGCTTGTCAAATTCGATAAACTGCAGATAATTAATTTTGTTGGCCAATGCATTTTAACTGTTGTGCTTGTGGGGATCAGAAAAGCTGGCCAACTAGACACAATTTCACGAGTTGGCGTAACGTTAGCTAGCTAACTCTAGAAGGCCACCTCACCGGCTTTGTTCAGTTTACCGGTAGCTAGCTAACTAGTCAGCCACATTCATATTAGCAGCTGTAGACTCATAACTAGCACATCCGGCTAACATATTGGCGAACTATTTTATTCGGGTCAGGCAGTATCTTGTAAGAGGGTTTGGGTGGACTATATTTTGTAGCAATCAAAACGTACTTGTTAATCATCCTAAAACTATAGTATTGCTACCTCGTATGAGTGAATGTAAACTAGCTGGGTACAGTAGTAACCTAGCTAACTAAGTTGGGCCTTCTCCCCGGTATCCATAAAAGGAATGCTAACTGTCGTTATTTAGCTAGCTAGCTAGGCCGTAGTTAAACCGGGTAGTAGATGGCAACCGGTGCCACACCGGTATACCCATATTGACACGGTAGTGACGCCACATACATATTTGCTGGTAGCTACGTTAGCAACTGTAGTAACGTTACAGTGTAATGCATTTGATCCAGTATGGGTTTACCGGTATTTCTATTTTATTTGGGGTTATGCATGTATCATTGTATGAATGACATTCAGTAAGCCTATGTCAAGTCACTGCGTATCTATTTTTTTTAAAACAGAAATTAATCAAGAGCATTTTCCTCACTTCAGAAACCTCTTGTCCCTGTGAACACTTTTGATTCCAGCCAGTGGAATTGTTCTGCCAAATTGGATCTCCTAACAACGTGCCTTGCTTGATTTGTATGAACTTTGTGAATATCAACTTTGAATCTTAATTCATTTGATCCGGCCATTTAAAGTTAGGATCTAGTGTCTTTTTATGATTTAAAACAATATTTTTTTGATCTAATGTCCAGTCATAATGGAAGTATTGTCTCCTGATTGCTAGTCTGTGAGTCTTATCATCTTCGATGGTGCAGTCCCCGACCAAAAGTTTTAGAGGACGCCCTCTTGGCCGCAAGGACAAAATGTTGCTGTTTGAAAGCAAATTTCCTGCAATTCTACACATTTAGCCTTGAGGCAGAGAACATTTTCCAGTTTTAAAGTACATTTCCTGCAATTCTACACATTTTGCCATAGCTTATGCCGTGTTCTTATGCTATCTGAGTGACTTAAAAATAACGAAATCAATGCAAAGGCATTTCTTCAAGTTGTGAAATGACTATTACAAAATCAATAAGAACAGTTAAATTGTAGACATTAATCAAAACTTCATCCATGCTTAATAACATTAACAACGTTACAGGCTTCTAAAGGACTCTGCCACAGTGATAGCGAGTCAACTGACTCATATCCTCAACCTGTTAATCTTAACTGGGGAAATCCCATGTCAATAGATAACGGCTTATATAACACCAAGTCGGGATAGATCGGATGTGGCCAACTACCGTCCAGTATCAGTTCTTTGTGCTGTCTCCAAAGTGTTGTAAAGGCTGGTGCAGACACAGGTGGCCAACTATTTCTCACTCAACGGCCTATTTACAGCCTATCAACGCTGCTTTAGAAAGATGCACATCTACAGCAGTGCAAAAGGTTGTGGAAGATATCAAGTCGGCTTGTAACAGCCAGGTCACAGCTCTTCTTGGATCTGGAGGAAGCTTTTGACAATACACCAAACCACACTCCAGAGGAAGCCTGTGAAACTAGGCTTTGACAGTACTGCAATCAAGTGATTCACATCATACTTACGGGGAGAAGTCAGTACAAACTGCAGAGCACGCAATTAGCCCAGGTACCTGTGGTGAATGGAGTCCCACAAGGGAATGTGTTTGGATCCCTGCTGTTCTGCATTTACATAAATTACTTTCCATCAGTGCTGGAGAAATGCTGCATACATAATTGCAGATGAGACAATCCTATACTACTCAGCAAATACACCAGGGAGTGTGAGGAGGCAGTGTCAAACGACATCAACAGGCATGCGTCTTAGTTTGCTCTCCTTACACCCTCATAAGACCAAGGAAATGCTGTTTGGCATCCCACAAAAGCTGAGACACAGCCAAATCTATTACAATAACAGACGACAAAAAACGTACAAACAAGTAAACTGCTTAAAGTACCTGGGGAAGAAGTTGGACCCACACCTACACTGGAATGAACATGCTGGCCTGGTCACAGGGAAATGGCTTTCTGGGCATGCCGCTCTAAAGACTTTGTCTCCAAGGGCAGCCTCCTGACAATCTACTACCACCATGATAACTCACCTGGACAACTGTGCCACGGTATGGCTTCCCACCCTACATCAGTGCAATAAAACAGGTTTTAACCAGCCTCCAGGGGTGCACCAGAGCAGCAGCCAAAGCTTATGACCAATGGGACCTGCATCTGCTGGCACAACCATGGCCTTCCAAGGCAGTCTGCAGTTCTTTGGACCATTGCTCTCGGACAAGTTGGACTTATCCACACAACAGCTAGCTAGCATGTCCACCATCAAAAGAGCTTTATACAAATCTAGACTGATGTAATGTGAGTGTGGTTTTGTATGTATGCTCTATATTCTCCTGTGTATGGTGCTTTTATCTAGACAACTTTATGTGATGTTTATACTGAGTTAACAAAACATGAGACTGGCCAGGTGAATCCAGATGAAAATCTATGATCCCTTATTGATGTCACTTGTTAAATCTGCTTTTATAAGTGTAGATGAAGAAGAGGTGATGTGTTAAAGAAGGATTTTAAAGTAATGAGACAATTTAGAAATGGATTGTGTACGTGTGCAATTCAGAAGTTAATGGGCAAGGCAAAGGATTTGCAGTGCATTCGGAAAGGATTCAGACCCCTTGACTTTTTCTACATTTTGTTAGACTTATTCTGAAATGGTTTCATTTGTTTTGTTTTTTTACCCCTCAATACCACACAATACCCCATAATGACAAAGTGAAAATACCTTTTTAGATATTTTTGCAAATTTATTAAATATACAGATGAAGTCGGAAGTTTACATACACTTCGATTGGAATCATAACTCATTTTTCAACCACTCCGCACATTTCTTGTTAACAAACTATAGTTTTGGTAAGTAAGTTAGGACATCTACTGTGTGCACGACACAAGCGATTTTTTTCCAATAATTGTTTAGCCATATTATTTCACTTATAATTCACTGTATCACAATTCCAGTGGGTCATACACTACGTTGACTGTGCCATTAAACAGCTTGGAAAATTCCCAAAAATGATGTCATGGCTTTAGAAGCTTCTGATAGGCTAATTGACATAATTTGAGTCAATTGGAAGTGTACCTGTGGCTGTATTTCAAGGCCTACCTTCAAAAATTGTTGACTTCCAAGTCTGGTTCATCCTTGGGAGCAATTTCCAAATGTTTGAAGGTACCACGTGTACTATTGTTTGTACAGATGAACAAGTATAAACACCATGGGACCACGCAGCCATCATACCGCTCATGAAGGAGACATGTTCTGTCTCCTAGAGATGAATGTACTTTGGTGCAAAAAGTGCTAATCAATCCCAGAACAACAGCAAAGGACCTTGTGAAGATGCTGGAGGAAAGTTACAAAAGTATCCATATCCACAGTAAAACGAGTCCTCTATCTACTTAACCTGAAAGGCCGCTCAGCAAAGAAGAAGCCAGTGCTCCATAAAAAAGCCAGACTACGGTTTGCAACTGCACATGGGGACAAAGATTGTACTTTTTGGACAAATGTTCTCTGGTCTGATGAAACAAAAATAGAACTGTTTGGCCATAATGACCATCGTTATGTTTGGAGGAAAAATGGGGATTCTTGCAAGCCGAAGAACACTACCCCAACCGTGAAGCATCATCATGTTGTGGGGGTGCTTTGCTGCAGGAGGGACTGGTGCACTATACAAAATAGATGACATCATGAGGGAGGAAAATTGTGGATGGAAAATTGTGGATATATTGAAGCAACATCTCAAGACATCAGTCAGGAAGCTTGGTCGCAAATGGGTCTTCCAAATGGAAAATGACCCCAAGCATACTTCCAAAGTTGTGGCAAAATGGCTTCAGGACAACAAAATCAAGGTATTGGAGTGGCCACCACAAAGCCCTGACCTCAATCCTATAGAGAATATGTGGGCAGAACTGAAAAGGCGTGTGTGTGAGCAAGGAGGCCTACAAACCTTACTCCGTTACACCAGCTCTGTCAGGAGGAATGGGCCAAAATTCACCCAATTTACTTTGGGAAGTTTGGAAGGCTACCTGAAACGTTTGACCCAAGTTAAACAATTTAAAGGCAACCCACTTGGAATGCGATGAAAGAAATAAAAGCTTAAATAAATCATTCTCTCTACTATTATTCTGACATTTCATTTTCTTAAAATAAAGTGGTGATCCTAACTGACCTGTGACAGGCCATTGTTACTAGGATTAAATGTCAGGAAATGTGAAACTGAGTTTAAATATATTTGGCTAAGGTGTATGCAAACTTCTGACTTTAACTGTAAACAACACCTTATTTACGTAGGTATTCGGAACCTTCTGTAAATTAGCTAGCATACACGGACCTTTGCTTACATGTTGCTATGATTTAAAACCGTCAACAGCAGTATAGGCCAAAAAGTATATTTTATACACATTTTTGACACTGCATCCATATGCCGCACATTGTGACATTGTTTACAAGTTTGCTATTTTAATGTGTAATGTGGGGATATAATTTCTCTCGTTCACTTCCATTACTCAATGCCCCAAAAATGTGTAGGGTGTTCGCTCAATGCTCGACTTAAATATGGGTAAATTCTTGAGGGTGCTCCAAAACCTTGTTTTCTGTAGCCTATGTCATGAATCACATACAATTATTAATTAGATTGTTCTTTACAATATTGCAACCTTAATATGCTTGTACTTAATTGTTGCTTAAATAAGAAAATTAGTTTGTTACCAGACTTGTGGAGGTCTACAATTTTTGAAGGTAGGCCTTGAAATACATCCACAGGTACACCTCCAATTGACTCAAATGATGTCAATTAGCCTATCAGAAGCTTCTAAAGCCATGACGTTTTCTGAAATGTCATGTGTATGTGTGTATGTAAACTTCTGATCCACTGGAATTGTGATAGTGAAATTATCTGTCTGTAAACAATTGTTGTAACAAACTATAGTTTAAGTAATTTTTTAACAAGATATTTGTGGAGTGGTTGAAAAACAAGTTTTATTGACTCCACCCTAAGTGTATGTAAACTTCTGACTTCAACTGTATAAAGTGCCTTCGGAAAGTAGTCAGACCCCTTGACCTTCTCCACATTTTGATACAGCCTTATTCTAAAATTGATTTAAATAGATTTTTCCCCTCCTCAATACACACGCACACAAAATACCCCATATTGACTATTATTTATTTGAATGTATTTAAAATAAACACTGAAATATCACATTTTACTTAAGTATTCAGGCCCTTTACTCAGTATTTTGAACCACCTTTGGCAGTGATTACAGCCTTTTGATATGACGCTACAAGCTTGGCGCACCTATATTTGGTGAGTTTCTCTCGCTCTTCTCTCAGGACCCTCTGAAGCTCTGTCAGGTTGGATGGGGAGCATCACTGTACAGCTATTTACAAGTCTCTCCAGAGATGTTTGAGTCCGGGCTCTGGCTGGGCCACTCAAGAACATTCAGAGACTTGTCTCGAAGCCACACCTGCATTGTCTTGGTTGTTGTCCTGTTGGAAGGTGAACCTTCGCCTCAGTCAGGTTCTGAGCGCTCTGGAGCAGGTTTTCATCAAGGATCTCTCTGTACTTTGCTCCGTTCATCTTTCCCTTGATTCTGACTAATCTCCCAGTCCCTGCCACCGAAAAACATCGCCACAGCATGATGCTGCCACCATGCTTCACCGTAGGGTTGGTGCTAGGTTTCCTCCAGATGCGACGCTACACTACGCATTCGGGAGTTCAAGAGTTCAATCTTGGTTTCATCAGACCAGATAATCTTGTTTCTCATGGTCTGAGTCTCTTTAGGTGCCTTGTTGTCAAACTCCAAGCGGGCTGTCATGTGCCTTTCTGAGGAGTGACTTCCGTCTGGCCACTTTACCGAAAAGGCCTGATTGGTGGAGTGCTTCATAGATGGTTGTCCTTCTGGAAGGTTCTCCCATCTCCACAGAGGAACCATCAGGTTTTTGTTCACCTCGCTGACCAAGGCCCTTCTCCCCTGATTACTCAGTTTGGCTGGGCGGCCAGGTCTAGGAAGAGTCTTGGTGGTTCCAAACTTCTTCCATTGAAGAATGATGAATGTCACTGCTTTCTTGGACCTTCAATGCTGCAGAAATGTTTTGGTACCCTTTCCCAGATGCCTCGACACAATCCTGTCTCGGAGCTCTATGAACAATTCCTTCAACCTCATGGCTTGGTTTTGGCTCTGACATGCACTGTCAACTGTGTGACCTTTTATATAGACAGGTGTGTGCCTTTTTTCCAAATCATGTCCAATAAATTGAATTAACCACAGGTGGACTCCAATTAAGTTGTAGAGACATCTCGAGAATGATCACTGGAAATAGGATGCACCTGAGCTCAATTTCGAGTCTGTTTTGTTATTTTTTTAACGATTAAACAACAACAAATGTCTGAACCTGTTTTCTATTTGTCATTGATTGGGTATTGTGTGTAGGTTGAGATTATTTTATTTTTATGAAATTGAGTATATTTCTTTCCAAATGGGGGGGGCTCATAAAACTAATTCGGGAAGCAGGGATGGATCTTTATCCAGGAGGGGATTGATTTGTCTTTGCTGTAACCAAGAAGCTTGATCTTGCAAGCTAACCACTTTGCTATGAAGGTATCCAACCAAATGCATAGCTGGAGCCCTGATGTTGAGAGAATGTATTAGCTTACAGTTGTAAGCAGTGGCATAGCATGAGCTTTAGGGCACCCCAAAACAGAAAACAAATTGAAGGTATTGAACATTTCTAAATACCTGGTTCTTACTAAACACAAGAGACTTCTCGTTAAAATTACAGTCAAGCATACCTTTTCTCAAGAACCTTGCTCCAAGATCTGCTAAAGCGGTCTGAATAAGCTAACTTCCTATGCATTGTCAGTAGTAACTTTAGTGAGATGGCAGTCCCAGGCCATAGCAGACAGCGTCTTGAACCTTGTGTTTATTCAGTGCAGTAAGAACCTGGTCTGGTGGGACAGCGGAAAGGAGCACAGTGAAGGGGTGGTTTTGTGTCTGCACCATCTTGGCTGTCTCCAGTCACTTCCTGTTCCTCCACTCTGAACCCAGTGCACTCAGCCTCAGGTAGGCTATAGTTCCAGGCTGCTACAACTACAGACTGGAAGGGATCCTCAGGGTTAGTTACTGTGCTATTAGATGGGTAGAGGAGAAGATGCTGTAGTAGATAACTTAGCATAACAATTCTATAACAAAAGTAATTGTCTGATTCTTGTCATTGTAAAGTGTAATGAATTTTTAACTCTTGCAAGTGACTCCTTTTTCTTTGGGCATTCTGTGTAGTCTGATTCAGAAGGTCATTTGAGATTTTGTCCTGAATATGTTCTCACAGAAACACTTTTTAGGTGATCTAATTTGTCTGCAGAACAGTCAAGTCAGCAGAAAATCCTATTTGACTTTCTAACACTGAACTACTCCCTTTCTCTTATTCTATCAGCACGGTTCTCTCTCTCCCTCCTACATACACACTCCGAACATAAGTGGCTTTACATGATGATACAGGGACACTGTGGCTTTTCCCCCTTTGCTGGCTCTAAATGGGACTGGTCAATGGAGGGTCTTGGCTACTGTTCGTTCAAAGGCAAAATAGGGATTGGGATAGGGTGCCGGGTGTTGCCTGTAGCAGTTGCCCCAAAATGATTGGTAATGAACTACTAGACTTGAAGAACCTGATCTATATCAGAGCCTGGAAACCTGAACCTGTACTTGAGATGGGTGTAGGGGTTAGGTTACAGGTCTGGGCTGACCTGGCAGGAGGCAAAGGAGCAGAGTGACTTAGAGGGGTTGGTCTTTGTTAACATCTGTGTCTACTGAGCTGTGATAGGTGCCCTTCTATGCCCTTCACAGATCAGTGTTTTACATGTATGTAACAAGGTTATTGTCTGGGGCAGACCAGGGTTTCCCTTCCCTACTTTCACTGTGTTCTGTCTGCTGCATCAAAACATGACATGTTTTCTAATGAAGTTGTAGCCTAGGTTGCTAAAGCTCACTTGTTATCCAGTCCCTATTGGCCACATGTAGCAATGAGCTGATTATCTGGCTGTGCATAATTGTACAGACATTAATTTTCTCATCTGATCCCTTGGTCTTTTGTAACTCTAATAGATGACATATTTTCCTCCACTCTTGCTGCAGAAACTAAATGAAGCTCAGACTAATTGCTAATTAGTGTGGTCAGCAACTCATGGCTGTAGCTGGCACTTGCAGGGTTGAATGGGTGGTGCCAGTTAGGGCTGGCACAATTACAGTTAACCTTGTAACTGACGGTTATGGTTGAAGACCATAACCGTAGGCATACAGAGGCCCATTATCAGCAACCATCACTCCTGTGTTCCAATGGCAGGTTGTGTTAGCTAATCCAAGTTGATCATTTTAAAAGGCTAATTGATCATTAGGAAACCCTTTTGCAATTATGTTAGCACAGCTGAAAACGTTTGTCCTGATAAAAGAAGCAATAAAACTGGCCTTCTTTAGACTAGTTGAGTATCTGGAGCATCAGCATTTGTGGTTTTGATTACAGGTGCAAAATGGCCAGAAACAAAGACCTTACTTCAGAAACATGTCAGTCTATTCTTGTTCTGAGAAATGAAGGCTATTCCATGTGAGAAATTGCCAAGAAACTGAAGATATCTTACAATGCTGTGTACTACTCCCTTCACAGAACAGCGAAGAGGCGACTCCGGGATTCTGGCCTTCTAGGCAGAGTCTGTTTGGATGAACTCTTTACAACGTGATAACTTTTGTTTCTTCTTGCTGAAACAAGCAAGGTGTTGTAGCAAGCAAGTCTTCGGGGACTGCAGTCATTTGGCTGACCAGTAACCGTCATCTAAAATGTAATGGCCATCACAGCCCTAGTGCCAGTGCCTCTGAGGGTGATATTTGGGTATGTATGTAATTATAAGGCCCAGTGTAATTGGGCTTGTATAACAAAATAGGGTAGCTAAAATAATATGGCCTTTGTTAACAGTTCAAATCCATGTTATTGGTCACATACATATGGTCAGCAGATGTTATTGTGAGTGTAGCGAAATGCTTATGTTTCTAGATCAGACATCACCTGTTAGTGCAGCAGTATTTATCTAACAATTCCACAACAAAACCTAATACACACAATCTAGTAAAGGAATGGGATGAGAATATATGTCTTAAATATATGGATGAGCAGTGACAGAGTGGCTAAGATGCAATAGATAGTGAAGGATACAGTATAAACATATGAGATGAGTAATGCGAGATATGTAAACATTCTTAAAGTGGCATTATTAAAGTGACTAGTGTTCCATTTATTTAAGTGGCCAATGATATCAAGTCTGTAGGTAGGCAGCTGCCTGTCTGTGCTAGTGGTGGCTGTTTTAACAATCTGATGGCCTTGAGATTGAAAAACCGCTTCTATCTCTCTGTCCCAGCTGTGATGCACCTGTACTGACCTCACCTTCTGGATGATAGTGGGGTGAACAGGTAGTGGCTCGGGTGGTTGTCGTTGATGATATTTTTTGCCTTCCTGTGACATCAGGTGTATGTATCCTGGAGGTTGGGCTGGGCACTATACCATATTTAACTATATACCGGTATTTATGCACAAACCGGTTTGGGTTTTTACTTTACTTTCTATGACGGTCTTTTAATGTTTGGTTTGTTAAATGTGATACGCTGTGTGTAACGTCCATTTTTATAGTTTACTCCTCTACTTGAGTCATCCCTTTCCACACTCTTATCTCCATGCCGCTTTCCACACAGACCTAGCCCCGCCCCCTGCCACTCAAGGAGCATTTGTTGTTGCTTGACCACGAGACACTTGCGTTCAGTCTGCATGGTCAATCAGCACATGCAACAATGTTGATGACAACGATGTTTCCACTTAGAACTTAATATAAATTCACATGAGTTCTATAATTACAATATTAGTTTGTTTCTTACATCTGCAAACAGCTAGTTTGTATTTTCTTAGCAAGTTAAGCTAAATTGTGTTAGCCACTAATGCTAATCGCTAGTCAGCTGGCTAGATAGCTAATAAAAGTACTGAGTCAGAGCAAACGTAGCTAGTTACTACAAGTACTGGTGGAGGCATAAATCAGCATGTTTGTGGAACAGTATCTTCTAAATCAAAAAGGAAGAGGTGAAGCATTAGTATGTTGGCTATATGAATAAAGACTTAATGTAGCCAAATAGGGACTTAATGTAGCCAAATATTTATAGGGTCACCTAGGAAGGGTGAAAACCAAAGTGGTGTTCAGTGTTGTCACTAACTCGTCCATGGCATTTTCATTCGTTGTCATGTCAAACAACACTGTATTCAAAGTGCCCACTATTATTTATTTTCTAGCTAGAATTATATTAAACATTCTATTTCCATGATTCCAAAAGTTCACCCAAGTGTTTTGTTCTAAATTGCAATGGCAACATTTGGTTAAAAATAAGGCCAAGTATTTTTGCCCATGTGGAAATGATCGAAAATTAATGCTGGTAATGCAGGAAATTATTTTCGTTTGAAGTTGAATTGAACAGTATAAAACAATTCGAATAGAGAAAGACCCATTGAAATAATTTATAATATATGTGTTGCCAGAACTTTTATTAATCAAAAACATAAAATACCGTCAAATTGGGAAAATACCATGCTATGATATTTTGGCCATATCGCCCAGCCCTACCTGGAGGGCAGGTCTGTAGACCCTGACATGAACGTCTCGTGTTTGAGCCGTTGAATTGTGACTCAACTTTGTCTCTATACTGACGCTTTACTTGTTTGATTGCCTTACGGCGGGAATGACTACACTGTTTGTATTCGGCCATGTTTCCAGTCTCCTTGCCATGATTAAATGCGGTGGTACATGCTTTCAGTTTTGTGCGAATGCTGCCATCAATCCACGGTTTCTGGTTAGGGAATGTTTTAATAGCCACATGGTACAACATATCCTTTACACTTCCTTATAAACTCGCTCACCGAGTCATCATATAGGTCAATGTTATTCCCTGAGGCTACCCGGAACATATCCCAGTCCATGTGATCGACGCAATCTTGATGCGTTGGATAGACTTAAGCACGGGCCCTTTGTTTTAGTTTATGCCTATAGGAGGGTAGCAACAAAATGGAGTCATGGTCAGATTTTCCAAAAGGGGAGCGGGGGAGGGCCTTGTATGCATCGCGGAAGTTAGAGTAGCAGTGGTCGAGTGTGTTGCTCGTGTACTGCAATCGATATACTGATAGAATTTAGGTAGCCTTGGTCTCAGATTAGCTTTGTTAAAATCCCCAGCTCAATAAATGCTGCCTCCAGATATATGGTTTCCAGTTTGCAAGTCCAGTGAAGTTCCTTGATGGCCCTCCTCGTATCCGCTTGCGGGGGGATATACACGGCCATAACGATAACCAAGGAGAGTTCTCTTGGTAGAAAATACTGTCGGCATTTGATTGATGAATTCTAGGTCAGGTGAACAAAATGACTTGCGTTATTGTGTATTGTTACAATTACACCATGAGTCGTTAATTATGAAACCATACACCCCTGCCCTTCTTACCAGAGAGATGTTTGTTCCTGTTGGCGCAATGCACTGAAAATCCTATTGGCTGTAAGGACTCCGACAGCATGTCCCCAGCTAGCCATGTCTCCGTGAGACAGAGTATGTTACAATCCCGGATACCTCTTTGGAAAGCAACTCTTGCACTAATTTTGTCTACTTTGTTAACTTCTTACAGCTGAAATTCCGTTAACGGGATCGATTTGACAACAGCCAGTGAAAGTGCAGGGCACCAAATTCAAACAACAGAAATCTCATAATTAAAATTCCTCCAACATACAAGTATTATACACCATTTTAAAGATTAACTTGTGGAATAAAACGATGACAGTGTCCGGTTTTTCAAAAAGGCTTTATGATGAAAGCATACCATGCGATTATGTTAGGTCAGCGCCTAGTCACAAAAAAACAGCCATTTTCCAGCCAAAAACTGGAGTCACAAAATGCAGAAATAGAGAGAAAATTAATCACTAACCTTTGATGATCTTCATCAGATGGCACTCATAGGACTTCATGTTACACAATACATGTATTTTACATAAAAAATGTAAAAATACTCTATCGGCGCCATCTTCTTTCCCCTCCAGTTGCCCTTTGGATTCAAGTCTAAGCCACATGTTGCCTAATGCATCAATGGATTTACACTATTTAATTAATCATATTGTGGGGCTCGTAGCCTAGTGGTTAGAGCGTTGGACCAGGAACCCGAAAGGTTGCTAGATCTACTCTCCGAGCCGACAAGGTAAAAACCTGTCGTTCTGCCCCTTGAACAAGGCTGTTAACCCACTATTCCTAGGCCATCATTGTAAATAAGAATTTGTTCTTAACTGACTTGCCTAGTTAAATAAAGGTGTAAATATATATATTTGTGTTGCACATGCGAAGGGATTTGGTTCGGCATTTCATCACTACATAGCAATTGCAGGACTCAGATCAAATTGTAATTCCAGTAAGAGCCATGTGGTCCCTCCTGCCAAATCCCTGGTGGTGTCAGCTGTCTCGTCTCATCTGATCATTTTCCCATCTCCCGTTGCGTGGCCTGCTAACCTCTGACCCCTTGAGGAAACGTCCTTGCTGCTTGCGAATCAGATTCCCTTATTGTCACTACCTCCTTCCCTCCAGCCCCTCACACACACCACACAAGACCGCACCGCATCAGGATTCACTCCTGTCTGTTTTATCCCTAGACTGTGGCTACAGCCATCACTCTATATCAAAGTAACCTATTTTGCATTGTTAAGTAAATATAATCTCAGCAACTGTTCAAACAATAAACCAAACAACATTGTAGCCTTATTAGAATCTCCCCAAAAGGTATTTTGTTTAGAAGAAATAACTATTTATTCCAGGCTATTGGTAAAAACAACTGTGAGAATGTGCTTTTTCCAAAATAGGATGACATTCTAGTTTTTAAATACATTGAAGTAGCATACCAAATTGACATAATGTTGTAGGTTTCACCAGCAAGTATACAAATATTTAATTCTAAATCTGATTATTTCACATGTGGGAATGTGCCGATGTAGGAAGCTAATCAACTTCAAAATAACCTCCAACTTCAAGATTGCTGTCTCGGTTTAGATTGACATTAAATAAGCGGCCTATTTTGCATTGATAACCAAATTATAATCTCAGCGACTTTTCAAACAATAAACCAAACAACATTGTAGCCTTATTAGAATCCCCCCAAAAGGTATTTTGTTTAGAAGTGATACATTCTTTCTAGCCTATTTGGAAACTTAAACAGAATTGTTTTTGTTCTTCTTTTCTCTTTTTTTACATTATATTTTTAAATATGAGAGTGAATACATTGAAGCAGCATATCAAATTGGCATAATGTTGTAGGTTACATCAGCAATGTAAAAATATTTGCCAGGGCATATTATTTCATTATACATCAGATTGTTTCACATGGTGATGTGGGAAATTAAAAGGCTACATAGTTTGCAGTGTTTAGCCAACTTGCTAGCAAGGGAAGACATTTACATTTTAGTCATTTAGCAGATGCTCTTATCCAGAGCAACTTAGTGCATTCATATTTAAAATAGCAAGGAGGGACAACCACATATCAGTCATAGTAAGTACATTTTACCTCAATAAAGAGGCTATTTTGTTAACACGTGTGAATCCATTGACTCATCTGGCAACTGAATTTGCTTTCACAACAAATGAGAAGACAACAAGAACCTCTGTCGCCCTGTTGTGAATGCTGCTATTTGGGAGTCTGGACCGGTGAGGTACCATGTTACCAAAAGGTGCACATTGTTTAGAGTCATCTGACTCCTAGTACCATGTACACGTGTAGATCTGTGCGTGTTAAGTGTGGAAACCTATAGCAGACCCTTGTAGCTGCTGTCTCCAGTTCCACTGTTATAAAACGTATTGGGAGGAGTGTTGGTTTTGGCGGGAGCCAGGGGAGACTAGGGCCCCTGCAGGCAAGGAAAGAGCAGGATTGAGGGGAGGAGGGCGGGAATAACTAAAAAGTGTCAGAGGGGAAAGAAGAAAGCCAGGCGTTCTATTTCCCTGAAATCATGTGACCAGTGTGTGTGCCTCTAAGACCCAACAAACTGCCTGAGCAGGTTACTAAGCTCCTCTATCTGACATTTCCCCTCCCTCTTTTCTTCTTCCTCCTCATCACTGCATCATAGCAGTCATTGATAAAATCAAAGTTTATTTGTCACATGCACAGGATACAGGGTGTAAACGGTACAGTGAAATGCTTACTTGCAAGGTCTCAACAGTGCAGTACACTTGATCAAAATATTAACCTTTCTAGCGCATGGGTTCCGCTAGCGGAACACCTGGACAACATTCCACTGAAAGGGCAGCGCGCGAAATTCAAAAATATATTTTTTGAAATATGTAACTTTAACACATGAACAAGTCCAATACAGCAAATTAAATGTAAACATCTTGTTTATCTACCCATCGTGTACGATTTCAAAAATGCTTTACAGCTAAAGCACAACATATGATTAAGTTAGATCACCGCCAAGTCGAAAAAACAGCCATTTTTCCAGCCAAAGATAGGAGTCAAAAATGCAGAAATATAGATCAAATTAATCACTAAGCCTTGATCTTCATCAGATGTCATATCATAGGACATCATGTTACACAATACATGTATTTTTTGTTCAATAATGTGCATATTTATATCAAAAAATCTCAGTTTACGTTGGCTCCTTACGAGTAGTAATGTTTTGATTCCAAAACATCCGGTGATTTTGCAGAAATACTCATAATAAACATTGATAAAAGATACTAGTGTTATTCACAGAATTAAAGCTAGACTTCTCCTTAACTTATAATAAAAATATAATATATGCCATTTAGCAGACGCTTTTATCCAAAGCGACTTACAGTCATGTGTGCATACATTCTACGTATGGGTGGTCCCGGGGATCGAACCCACTACCCTGGCGTTACAAGCGCCATGCTCTACCAACTGAGCTACACACTTTAGGACAGGGGACGGTTGCGTCCCACTTGGGCAAAAAACAGGGAAAATGCAGCGAGACAAATTCATAAAAATGATATAAAAATCAAACTTTCATTAAATCACACATGTAAGATACTCAATTAAAGCTACACTCGTTGTGAATCCAGCCAACGTGTCAGATTTTCAAAAGGCTTTAAATAGTGAAAACAAAGAAGGTAGCATATTTCAACCCTACAGGCGTACACAAAAAGTAGAAATAAAATATAAAACATGCATTACCTTTGACGAGCTTCTTTTGTTGGCACTCCAATATGTCCCATAAACATCACAATTGGTCCTTTTGTTCGATTTAATTCCGTCCATATATATCCAAATGTCCATTTATTTGACGCGTTTGATCCAGAAAAAAAACAGCTTCCAAAAAACGCAACGTCACTACAAAATATTTCAAAAGTTGCCCATAAACGTTGCCAAAATATTTCAAACTACTTTTAACTTTAGGTATTTTTAAACGTTAATAATCGATCAAATTGTAGACTGGTCTATCTGTGTTCAATACAGGAAGACAACAAATCATGCTACTTTTCACGTCTTGCGCACTCTACAGTGTTACCAGTTCCTAGATGGCCTACTTCTTCATTCAATAACCTCAACCAAATTCCAAAGACTGGTGACATCCAGTGGAAGCGGTAGGAAGTGAAAACAGGTTCATAAGAAATATAATTTGCCAATGAGAACTCGTTGAACAGACAGAGACCAACAACAACAATTCTGAACGGTTAGTCCTCTGGGTTTTGCCTGCTACATAAGTTCTGTTATACTCACAGACATGATTCAAAATGTTTTAGAAACTTCAGAGTATTTTCTAACCAAATGTACTAATAATATGCACATTTTAAATTCCTGGCATGAGTAGCAGGAAGTTGAAATTGGGCACACTATTTATCCAAAAGTGAAAATGCTGCCCCCTATACCTTAATTTAATGCAACCGCTGTCTCAGATTTTAAATTTTTTTACGGAAAAAGCATAATCTGAGAACGACGCTCAGAACCCAAAACAGCCAGAGGAATATCCGCCATTTTGGAATCAACAAAGTTAGAAACAACACCATAAATATTCACTTACCTTTGATCTTCATCAGAAGGCACTCTCGGGAATCCCAGTTTGACAATAAATTACTAATTTGTTCCATCATTTGTGTCCAAATAGCCACTTTTTGTTAGCGTGTTCAGCCCAGTAATCCATCTTCATGAGGCGCAGGCACTTCATCCAGACAAAAACTCAAAGTTCTGTTACAGTCCTTTAGAAACATGTCAAACGATGTATGGAATCAATCGTTAGGATGTTTTTAACATAAACCATCAATAATGTTCCAACCGGAGAATTCCTTTGTCTTCAGAAAAAGCACTGGAACGAGAAGTAGCTCTGTCGGGAGCGCGCGTCATGAGATCAAGGCTCTCTGCCAGACCACTGACTCATAGGTCTTATGAGCCCCTCCTTTATAGTAGAATCCTCAAACCAGTTTCTAAAGACGGTTGACATCTAGTGGAAGCCCTAGGAAGTGCAAACTCATCCATATTTCAATGTGTACTCTGTAGGCCAAGCTTTGAAAAACTACAAACCTCAGATGTCCCACTTCCTGGTTTGATTCTTCTCAGGTTTTTCGCCTGCCATATGAGTTCTATTATACTCAAACATCATTCAAACAGTTTTAGGAACTTCAGAGTGTTTTCTATCCAATACTAATAATAATATGCATATATTAGCATCTGGGACAGAATAGGAGGCAGTTCACTCTGGGCAACCATTTCATCCAAAAGTGAAAATGCTGCCCCCTATCCCAAATATGTTAACAAATTAGTAATTAAAAGTAGTGATGTTGGAAATTATATACACAATAAGAATATACAGTAACTACTGTGAAATTTGTGAAAGGGAATGCAACCTGATTAACATCGGTCATGACCCGTGATCACATGGTAACAACCCTGTCCCTGGTTAAGGGGCTCTTTAAGTAAACTAGGCCTAGATGTGAGATGGTACATTTCAGGAATTTATTTTCAGCTGTCATGATTGACCTATTAAGTTAGTAATAGATTCTAAAATTACCTTTGAAATTGGTACCTTGAGTAAAATGGAAATGGGCCATCTGGAACATGATCATTCCTAGAGTAGGAGTTTTGGAAAGCCATGTTGGGATTTCCCTTTGACACATACACGCTCCCTGATAAAGGTACACGGTGTACTCTTTGAGATGAGGCTTTAGGGAGGGGGGCCAGCAGTGTCAGGGATGGGGAAACATTGGCTAAAAACCTGCTAAAGGAACTAGAGAACAAAGATGTGATAAACTTGCGGACAAAGATGTGATAAACTTGCTATGTTTGAATTGAAAGACTTGAATGGTTTTGCAATATTTATTAGCCATAGACTGTTTAGAACAGTGCATTAATGTTCCAAAGCATGTGAATGTGTGCTGCTCCTGCTGTTGAGGTTGTTGATGCCCCCACCTTTTACCTGTTTTGGCCTTAAGTTGACACTTTTTCAGAATTTTCCTTAATATGACGCGTCCCAGGTTCTCTCGGGTTCAGCCATCCCTGGATGACCGCATCTTCCCCACACAGCCCGGTGTCGCTGCCGTCTACAGCGTGAGTACATACCCTGCACCACACGCACACATTCCTACTGCACCACAGACACATACGCTCATACCACACACACTAGTTGTGAACCTCACAAGCATACCTCAACCACATCTCACAGGTCTGACGCACAGTCTGTTTAGTTCTGACATAAAATCTAGAAAACAAACGCCTGGTTTGTGTCTGTGTATAATATTGCGTATGTGTAATGTATGAAAGAAACTGATGGGAGATCACTTCTCTAACTGACCCCAGCCTGCAGCTGGAAAGATATGGCTGTCACCTCTGCAACATAGTGATTCATAATAACCGTCAGCAGCATCATCACCCACCTACCCCCTGCTGTGTGTGTGAGTTGCCTTCACTTCACCACCCATCTTGGGGTTGTTTAGCAGTCTGGAAGGCTCTTCTCTGCTGCTGAGGAGAGGAATGCTTTCTGGACTCTCCCTCCCCCACCCCAACTGTCACATTGCCTGTCAGTGGAGTCAGTCACTGGCAAAGACTCCTCCTCTGGCAACAGAAGTCAGATTAGCTGCTTTATCCTGGGTCAACCAGGGGAAATGGGCCACACAGAGAGATGCTATGGAGAGTAAACCAGCGTTCAGAGACAAACAGTGATGTTGTCGTACAACAAACAGAAGAGTGTTGCCTCTACCGCACAGAGGCTCCTGTGCAGAAGCAGCAGCGATGTAGGCACCACAAAGCCCAGGGGAGCAGAGGTGGGACGGCCGGCCTGCCTGCTGCCTGCATTATCTGCTGTGCCAGGCTTGCTGCAGCAGCAACACCTGCAGTGGGTTACAGCTCACAGTACAATACAGCACAGTGGCAGGGCATGGGGATAGTACAGCACAAAGCACACTGCCTGCAAACACTGCAAAGGGACAGACAGGGCAGCACTCCACAGCTAGGGCAGAGCCTGATTCTGCACAGCAGGGCACAACACACTTCATGTCCAGCATAGGTCTGTTCCTCTGCACAAAGACAGACGGGTTAATCCCTGCCTTAGCACCTTATTTACATTCCTCAGCAGGGGCAGGTCTAATGACCTGTGGAATCCTGTGTGTGTGTGACTGAACATCCCCTGGGTGATGCTTTGACAAAATTATACCGCTTCAGCAAATAGCGGATATCATTTGACTCGGCACACACACAAGCATATGCCTTCTATCTTCAGTGACTCTATTTCATTTTGGAATCATCTGATGTAATGTATCTTGCTCTGTGTGCTGTAGGTACCGAGGCACCCTGGTCCTCCCTTTACAGCTCATGACTACACAAAGGGACACCCTAACTTGGCGGGCACGCCGCCAGGACATGCCCACTCGCAGGCGCTCTCTCAGGTATCATTACCCACAGCTTCCCCATATCGCTACCCTAAGGGCTGGGAGGCAAGTGGAGTGGTGAGTGTAGCCGAGTCTCTGCCGTCATCCTCTCTGCGTCTGACCATTGGTCTGTCTGTCCGTCCGTCTACCTGCCTGTGTGTTTGTCTGTATTTCTCTCTCTAACATCTTTATCAAAATGCCTGTTGCAGCCTGCATCTTGTGTGAGTTTAATGAATTAAATACACTGAGTGCCTGTTGATTGGTCGGAGGTTGTGTTTTTGTATCTCTGTATGTCCTGTACTGTTTGTCAATAGTCCAAGAGAAGCACATTTGTCTTAATGATCTGAATTCCACAGGACATCAGCAACTTTGACTGCTGCGGCACTCTCTTATTTTCTATGCTCTCCATAAGAGGCTGCTAAAGGGGTCATCAATTTGTCACTGAGACAGCAAGTCAATTACATTGCCTATGCTGTGATTTGCTAGTTTCTCCTACTGCCTTGGGAGTGCACACTGGTGCACACACACTTGTTTGCAATTCCAGAATGAGTCAGCCTTTGCAGAAGGTGTGTGTTGAAAGGGTTCCCATGACCCTGTGTGTTCACCATGGTCACCCCAGCCCACACATTGCCTCGGCCTGAAGGAGCTGCTCTCTCTGGCTTAATAAGTTTCTGCCGCCGGTGGCACAACTGTAATTATCCCAGCTATATAGCCACACCACCAGCCACTCACGAGGGCAAGAAGTGCGGCTTTAATTCCCTACGATGCACACATGAAGTGATGCGACACGGGGGTTGGTGTTATAAAAGCTCCTTAGAGATGTACAGTCGTGGCCAAAAGTTTTGAGAATGACACAAATATTAATTTTCACAAAGTCTGCTGCCTCAGTTTGTATGATGGCAATTTGCATATACTCCAGAATGTTATGAAGTGATCAGATGAATTGCAAAGACCCTCTTTGCCATGCAAATGAACTGAATCCCCCAAAAACATTTCCACTGCATTTCAGCCCTGCCACAAAAGGACCAGCTGACATATCAGTGATTCTCTTAACACAGGTGTGAGTGTTGATGAGGACAAGGCTGGAGATCACTCTGTCAATACCTATGTGAGAATGCTGTTCATCGACTACAGCTCGGCATTTAACACCATAGCACCCTCCAAACCCGTCATCAAGCTCGAGACCCTGGGTCTCGACCCCGCCATGTGCAACTAGGTACTGGACTTCCTGACGGGCCTCCCCCAGGTGGTGAGGGTAAGTAACAACATCTACTACACCCCGCTGATCCTCAACACTGGGGCCCCACCAACAACGACGAGACGGCCTACAGGGAGGAGGTGAGGGCCCTCGGAGTGTGGTGTCAGGAAAATAACCACACTCAACGTCAACAAAACAAAGGAGATGATTATGGACTTCAGGAAACAGCAGAGGGAGCCCCCCCATATCCACATCGACTAGACCGTAGTGGAGAGGGTAGTAAGTTTTAAGTTTCTCGGCGTACACATCAGACAGATGATGTGTACGCCACCCGATGTCACAGGAAGGCCATGAAGATCATCAAGGACAACAACCACCCAAGCCACTGCCTGTTCACCCCGCTATCATCCAGAAGGTGAGGTCAGTACAGGTGCATCAAAGCAGGGACCGAGAGACTGAAAAACAGCTTCTATCTCAAGGCCACCAGACTGTTAAACAGCCACCGCTAACATTGAGTGGCTGCTGCCAACATACTGACTCAACTCCAGCCACTTTAATAATGGAAATTGATGTAAAAAAATGTATCACTAGCCACTTTAAACAATGCCAGTTAAAACCTCTTAGCGCCACCTGAGACGTCTGCGTCCCACCCAGCCATCAGGAAATGCAAATTCCACTTTTTGGTGATCAGTTTTCATTGGGCTTTTCGACGAAACACACGTTCTGTTATAGTCACAGCCGTGATTTAACCAGTTTTAGAAATGTCAGTGTTTTCTATCCACACATACTAATCATATGCATATACTATATTCCTGGCATGAGTAGCAGGACGTTGAAATGTTGCGCGATTTTTAACAGAATGTTTGAAAAAGTAAGCCATAGGCTTAAGAGGTTAATTAATATGTTTACATACCCTACATTACTCATCTTGTATGTATATGTATATGTATATACTGTACTCTATCATCTACTGCATCTTGCCATCTTTGAAATGCATGTATCACTAACTACTTTAAACTATGCCACTTTTATGTTTACATACCCTACATTACTCATCTCATATGTATATACTGTACTCGATACCATCTACTGCATCTTGCCTATGCCGTTCTGTACCATCACTCATTCATATATCTTTATGTACATATTCTTTATCCCTTTACACTTGTGTGTATAAGGTAGTAGTTGTGGAATTGTTAGGTTACTCGTTGGTTATTACTGCATTGTACTAGAAGCACAAGCATTTCGCTACACTCGCATTAACATCTGCTAACCATGTGTATCTGACAAATAAAATTTGATTTGCTTTCCACAAAAAGGGCTTCACAGGCAAGGATATTGCTGTCAGTAAGATTGCACCAAAATCACCTATTTATCAGATCATCAAGAACTTCAAGGAGAGCGGTTCAATTGTTGTGAAGAAGACTTCAGGGTGCCCAAGAAAGTCCAGCGTGCTCAGGAATGGCAGCAGGCAGGTGTGAGTGCATCTTCACGCACAGTGAGGCAAAGAGTTTTGGAGGATGGCCTGGTGTCATGAATGGCAGCAAAGAAGCCACTTCTCTCCAGGAAAAATATCAGGGACAGACTGATATTCTGCAAAAGGTACAGGGGTTGGACTGCTGAGGACTGGGGTGGTCATTTTCTCTGATGAATCCCCTTTCCAATTGTTTGGGGCAAATGGAAAAAAGCTTGTCCAGAGAAGACAAGGTGAGCGCTACCATCAGTCCTATGTCATGCCAACAGTAATGCATTCTGAGACCATTCATGTGTGGGGTTGCTTCTCAGCCAAGGGAGTGGGCTCACTCACAATTTCGCCTAAGAACACAGCCATGAATAAAGAATGGTACCAACACATCTTCCGAGAACAGCTTCTCCCAACCATCCAGGAACAGCACCTTGCCAGAAGGCAAAAGGGGAACAAAACGTTTATATTTTGGGTCCATGGCCAGGAAACTCCCCAGACCTTAATTCCATGAGAACTTGTGGTCAATCCTCGAGGCGGGTGGACAAACAAACAAAAATACAATTTCGACAAACTCCAAGCATTGATTATGCAAGAATGGGCTGCCATCAGTCAGAATGTGGCCCAGAAGTTAATTGGCAGCATGCCAGGGTGGATTGCAGAGGTCTTGAAAAAGAAGGGTCAACACTGCAAATATTGACTCTTTGCATCAACTTCATGTAATTGTCAATAAAATCCTTTGACACTCAAGAAATGCTTGTAATTATACTTCAGTATTCCATAGTAACATCTGACAATAATATCTAAAGAAACTGAAGCAGCAAACGTTGTGGAAATTAATATTTGTCATTCTCAAAACTTTTGGCCACGACTGTAGTCTAGCACAAGATATCCCCATATTTAGCCTCAGGGCTAACCCCTGCAGAATGTACCAGATAGGCTATGACATTGGTCTTGTTCAGTGTTTAACTAGACTACTACTGTAGGTTTACCATGCTAACACTGTCCGTTATTCTCCATTGCTGAGGAGAGCAACAGTTTGGTTGGTCTAAATAATTGTGAACTCAGGTAAAATGCCCAAACTGATGAGTCATCCAATCTCTTCTTAGCTTGTTCTTAACTACCATTTTCCATCCCGCTTCCCTGTTTCTCTGTCCTAAATACATCCACCTCTCTTTCCTTTCATCTCTTTTCTACATCCATCCATCCCTCTGTCCCTCCCCTATGGCAGTCTCCATACACCACTGGACAGAATTCTGGCTCAGCACCTCTAGTGTACTCTCCACAGACGCAGCAAATGAACACGCAACCGCAGAGTCGCCCGGTAAGTGCCTGTTCCTTCTCTCTGCGTCATTTGTATTATGACTGGTGTGCTTTGGGAAACCCAGACAGATCATGTTTCATTTGGATTGGCCTGGAGGGGTACGGTGTCGTCTGAGGTAGTGATTGACATGTTCTGGGTTCAGTAATGATAAGTCCTGATGACGTGTCTGTCAGGCAGTCCTCTTCACACTCTCTGGAATCTGCTGTGTCTGAGATGCTTTCCAGTCTTGAGTTATCTAATACCGGTAGCTGTTGATAATCATTCCTGTAAATGTTGTAATCATTTTGTTACACCTAATTTTAGAATGTCATAATGCATTTATTCAGTGTGCCAATGACTTTAAGATGATATACTTAAAGTATTGTACTGTTCTATCTGCACTTTCAATGTAGTCATCCATGCCCAGCCCCAGCCCCAGCCCCCCTGTCATGTGGAACCACCAGGTCTGCATCATCTCCTCTAATGGCAGTAAACATGACAACGTGGCAGCTCTACTGCTCTGTGGTTTTGTATTACCGTGCCTCAGTGTTCCCCTCATTGTTCATCTTGTCTCTTTGTTACTGTCCTCCTCTCTCTGCTTTACCATTGCTGCCTCACACTCTCTTTCTGCCGGACCTCAAACCTTCTCCCCCATCAGTTCGCGACGGGCCCTCGACCAACCCACCATCAGGTAACTTACCCCATTTCGTCTGTCCTCGTCTGTTTTCCCTCAGCTAGAGCTGCTTAGTGCACTTTACCACGCTCCTGTTATTGGTTGGCAAAGAGCTTCTGCTCTCAGTGGAAATAGGCCCTGTTTATATAGGATGTGTCCCTTAAGTCAGTGTTTCCCAACTCCATTCCTCAAGTACGTTTTTGCTTCCAAGTAGATTACGTAGATCAAACGGCGATGGAGTATGTTGCCACTGCGCAATGAGAATAGCCTATGCAGCTGCCAACACCTCAAACATGTTGAAACATTTACGCTGACGTGACCCTAGTATTCCTACCATCGGAGCAAGACAAATGCCAAACGGCATTTCAGAAGGGGCCAAAGGAATTACAATAGAGAGAGGTATGTTTATAGCCACGGAAATATACACCTTCTCGTGGTTGAGAAGAATAGGGGTTTCAACACTTTGTGAAAGTGCTCGAACCACCTTATAGACTTTCAGTAAATGGGCAGTACCTGCTCTATATAAGCAAGCTAAACCAGAAGTTGTCAATTAATTGGCCAATGCGCACGCTGTGTTGACTTGCCACAGGTGGATGGACCTCCAGGGCTACACAGAGATACTTAACAATGACACCCCATCACATGACCTCAGACTGGGAAATGAGAAGTACCGCGCTTCAGACATGCCCTATTTGAGTGCCACACAAGTGTGCATATTTTTCTCTTTGTAAAAATACATAGCATAGGCCTATACAATATCTGAGCCATGTTTATTCATTGACAACTTCAGGATTAACATGCTTATATAGAGTGGGTACTGCCTGATTTCACATGCATATCGCACTTTATTTTAGTGTTTGAGTAATTGTGTGTTTTCATTTAAGATAATACAAAGTGTTGGTATTCCTGATTTGTACTTTTATCAGGCATTATGACTCATGATCATGTATGGAATCAGGAATAACAGTAGATTGTGTTTTCTTAAATAAACTAAAATTAACTACAGTAACTTTTGCATTTAATTTTCCCGCTGTACCGAAACCGAACCGTTACCCCAAAACCGCAATACGTACCGAACAGTGTGTTGGTGAATCGTTACACCCCGAGTGTTTAGGGGTACTTGAGGACAGGAGTTTGGAAACACTGCCCTAACTTAATGAGAATATATGGCTCCCCTTCCCGCCTGCTTTCCACGCAGGCATGCAACAGTCTGATTGTGTTTGTCAACAACCATTCTCTAGATTTTTGCCACATTGTTGTTAAAGGCATATCCAAAAAGACCATTGCCTGTCTGCCAGTCGCACAACGATGCTAGATGTTTGCCATACTATAGTGATGACTATCTTTTTTTCTCATGTTGTGGACTTGCTAGTCAAATTGTTGATCAGACTTAGTGTCAACAAGTGTGGTACTATTAGTACTGCGCCAACATTTTGGAAATATCTTGTCCTGTTTTCTGACGTTGGCATACTTTGTGTACTCGATTCTTCTCCTTTTAAAGAGGGTTGAAATGCATTTTTAGATTATCTGTTGATTTAGATGCTTCATATGAATGTGATTGTGTGTGTGTGTGTGTGCGCATAACTATGTGATTGCTGAGGTGATCCTGGGCACAGAAACGGAGCCCGTAGAGCCTTCCTGGTGTCTCCCTGTCTGAGAAGCAGATGCCATTTAAAGACACTGGGTCCCACAGGCAGACAGGCACCCCCACCCCATCCATAACTTGTTGTCCAACATTCTCACCTTCTGGATCATTCTGTGTTGGCCATTTTGACAGACTATTAATAGTCAGCCTCCTATGTCAGTCAGTCTCAGTGTGTCTGAATCTGAACTGTTTACTGGCACAGAGTACACAGTACATGCCCTGTCACATACTGGCTCTGCTCTGTGCTGGCAATGGCCTCTCTTGTGCCGCCACGGAAGTGGAGTCGGAAAGCAGATGAAGCAGAACTAAAGAGCTATTATACGGCCAGAGAAAATGGGCCTTGTCTCTGATATACATTACAATCCCCGTTACATAGTGATCTCATTCAGACTTCTCAGTGTTACTCTTGATTTCTCTTTTCTAAAGTAACTTCAGTCTTTTGCTCTTTATTGCTCTTTAAGAATGCAAACCAAGAGGTCAGACAAGGATAAAGTTGTTGTTTGGCTGGACAACATTAGTTGTAGCCTATATCTCCACTTTAGAGACATCCAAGTTAATTTTATCAGTATTGTTTTTGAGCTGGTGTTTACTGTGAGCAGTTTTCTTCCAGTTTATCTAGTAAGAGTTAGAATTCAGCCATGGAATGGTCAGATATTAGCATCAACATTTTGCATCTTGCATTAACATTTAACTTGCTCAATTGAGGCCATGTCATCGTGCTCTGTTTGAAATGAGCAGAGCTATCATTTTTGGCACTCCCTAATACTAACAACAAGCTCATCATGTCTGCCAGCCAAATTTGAGCAAAATCCTAGTTGGTCTACCGTGCATGTTGCCAGAGCAAAGCAAACTGAAAGGGAAGAAAAATGAGCGTTCCCATCAGGATTGACTCGGAACTCCCGCCTCTCTCTCTCTGTCTTTACTCCGTGGTGTTGGGAATAATACTGAGGTCACACCTGGTGAGCCTGGCTGAGTTTAGTCCTAGGTGAATGGTAGCAGCTAGATAGAAAGAGCTCTGTGATGTCACAACTCCAGAGGGTAGGTCCTGGCTTGCAGCGTTCCACACCCTGTCTGTGTTACTAAGTCATTGCTGTCGGCTCCTTACTGGGACTGAGAACTACCCAGTTGGAAAAAGGGCCCACCGGCTGCATAATGTTGCGGTTTGTGCGTGTGTGTGTTGTGAATGATTGCCCGCTGTGTTGGGCTCCACACTCATCAGTGCAGTCTCCCATTGGCTTTTCTCTCTTTCCTGCTTCAATATTCAAGGGAGGATTCAGGCCCATCCAGGTAATAATGACTCTTATCATAACTCTCTGCAGATGCATGGCATGAGGAACACTCCTACCCACCACCTAGGGGTCCTAACCCCTAACATTTAACCTTTAACCCCAGAGCCCTCCTGTGGCCATCATCTTCACTACATTTTTCTAAGTAGAAAACGCCTCTTCCACCCAACATAACAATCTAAGACCACCACACTCACTCTCATGTTCTCTTTTTAACAAACAAAACCTTTTTTAAATAATTATATCATTTTGATCCATTCTTCTTTCCTCATCTTTGCTTAGTTTGGATGAACTGCATGCAGAATATTAGAACTGTTAACTCTTCCTTTTAGATCTGATAACTCTCCCCCCCCCCCCCCCATTTTATTTATTTTTTGTTGTAATTTTTACCTACCTTTTTCTCCCCAATTTAATGATAACGATCTTGTCTCATGAGCCTAGAAACCCCCCCCCCCAGCCAAACCCTCCACTAACCCGGACGACGCTGGGCCAATTGTGCACCACCCTATGGGACTTGCGGTCAAAATACGTTTTTTATTAAAAAGAACCTGAACATTTAAAGGAAGTTTGTGTACACTTCAGGGTACCTGGATCTCTGAATTATTGGAAGCTGAGTCAACTGTGTGGTAAACTTGAGCTCCAGTCGTTAGGATGTTGGCCACAGCTGTTGTTTGGAGTCTTTCATCTTGCCCAGAGTACGTTGATTGCTGCATAAAATGTTATGAGTTCCCCCAAAAGAGCCTGGCAGTACAGAGCCTCCCATTGATTGTAATATTTAGTCTCCTGCAAACTGCACAACTTCTGCAGTCATGAGAACATTTTCATGATTCTGTTTTTTATGATGCGCGAAGAGCTGTCTCCAAATCGTAAACACAATCTATACACAGAACTATAATACACTGTATCCCTAGTTTGTCTACATTAGCTATAGCGTAAACAGTAACAATTTATCTTAGAGCACTTCGCTTTACAAATGTGACTGTTGTAGACACTGCATTGTAAAGGCCATTTGGTTGCATATAGAGTCAGCATTTGTGGTGTGTAACAGTGTGTGTGGCTGCGGAGATAGGTGAGTAGGTACAGGTGTTGCTGTGCGCTGGTTGTTGGTGGACTCTGGCAGCATGGCACAGTGCTCTCCAATGCCCTGTTGTAACAGCACAGCAGGTTGGGAGGCAGAGGTGGCTGGTAGACTGCTGTGTTTTGAGACCTTTCACAACCTCCATCTCTTTCTGATGAGAGGGCTGAGTGAACCCAGCTGGAGGGGTCAGGAGTCCTATGGGTGTGCTATGGGTTTAATGCTGCCTGGGGAAAGATGTGCTCTGACTGTTTCAGTGTCTCTCTGTAGACCAGAACAGAGTGATGAAGTGGAAGTGCCATCCACCTGGTCCTCTGAGATTATGCTTTCTGTCCCTTAGGCCTTAGTGGCTATTCTCTCAGAGCCCCTGCATCCCCAAAGCTGAAATGAGACCGCACAGCACAGGCATGAAGAGAGAACACTGCTGTTGGGACAGTTGTGGTTCCTCTCTTGCTCTTCTGGGAATAACTTTTGCCACATTTATTATCTTTGTGTGTGTCAGTTTTTCCAGAGGGCTCAGATGCAGACAGCGCGGCCAACCATCCCCACAAACGCTCCCTCTATGCGGCCCTGCTCTCAGAACCCCACATCGGCGGTGTACCCTCCCAACCAGCCCACCATGATGATGATGGCCCCCATGCCTTTCCCTTCCCCACAGGCTGCCCAGTACTACATCCCACAGGTGAGACTGACTGAACAGGCTGCTGCTACACTCCAGTAGGCATTCCTCTCCTATTGTCCCACACTGCCTTTAACCTTTTTGTTCTATTCTATCCCCTCTGTTTGTCTCTCTGCAGTATCGCCACAGTACGCCCTATGTGGGGCCGCCCCAGCAGTTTTCAGTGCAGCCGCCGGGGTCTGGCACCTTCTATCCTGGCCCTGGCCCAGGGGAGTACCCTGCTCAGTACGGTAAGTCTCAGCCAAGCACATGTACGTGTGTGTGTGTATGTATATATATATATATTGTGTGTGTACAGTGGGGCAAAAAAGTATTTAGTCAGCCACCAATTGTGCAAGTTCTCCCACTTAAAAAGATGAGAGGCCTGTAATTTCCATCATAGGTACACTTCAACTATGACAGACAAAATGAGGGGAAAAAATCTAGAAAATCACATTGTAGGATTTTTAATGAATTTATTTTCAAATTATGGTGGAAAATAAGTATTTGGTCAATAACAAAAGTTTATCTCAATACTTTGTTGGCAATGACAGAGGTCAAACGTTGTCTGTAAGTCTTCACAAGGTTCACACACTGTTGCTGGTATTTTGGCCCATTCCTCCATGCAAATCTCTAGAGCAGTGATGTTTTGGGGCTGTTGCTGGGCAACACGGACTTTCAACTCCCTCCAAAGATTTTCTATGGGGTTGAGATCTGGAGACTTGGCTAGGCCACTCCAGAACCTTGAAATGCTTCTTACGAAGCCACTCCTTCGTTGCCCGGGCGGTGTATTTGGGTTCATTGTCATGCTGAAAGACCCAGCCACGTTTCATCTTCAATGCCCTTGCTGATGGAAGGAGGTTTTCACTCAAAATCTCACGATACATGGCCCCATTCATTCTTTCCTTTACACGGATCAGTCGTCCTGGTCCCTTTGCAGAAAAACAGCCCCAAAACATGATGTTTCCATCCCCCATGCTTCACAGTAGGTATGGTGTTCTCTGGATGCAACTCGGCATTCTTTGTCCTCCAAACACGACGAGTTGAGTTTTTACCAAAAAGTTATATTTTGGTTTCATCTGACCATATGACATTCTCCCAATCTTCTTCTGGATCATCCAAATGCTCTCTAGCAAACTTCAGACGGGCCTGGACATGTACTGGCTTAAGCAGGGGGGCATGTCTGGCACTGCAGGATTTGAGTCCCTGGCGGCGTAGTGTGTTACTGATGGTAGGCTTTGTTACTTTGGTCCCAGCTCTCTGCAGGTCATTCACTAGGTCCCCCCGTGTGGTTCTGGGATTTTTGCTCGCCGTTCTTGTGATCATTTTGACCCCACGGGGTGAGATCTTGTGTGGAGCCCCGGATCGAGGGAGATTATCAGTGGTCTTGTATGTCTTCCATTTCCTAATAATTGCTCCCACAGTTGATTTCTTCAAACCGAGCTGCTTACCTATTGGATATTCAGTCTTCCCAGCCTGGTGCAGGTCTACAATTTTGTTTCTGGTGTCCTTTGACAGCTCTTTGGTCTTGGCCATAGTGGAGTTTGGAGTGTGACTGTTTGAGGTTGTGGACAGGTATCTTTTATACTGATAACAAGTTCAAACAGGTGCCATTAACCTCTTGCTCCTACCTGGCACGCAGTCGTCCCATCTAGAGCTCTGGAAATGCAAATGCGCTACGCTAAATGCTAATAGTATTAGTTAAAACTCAAACGTTCATTAAAATACACATGCAGGGTATTGAATTAAAGCTACACTCGTTGTGAATCCAGGCAACAAGTCAGATTTTTAAAATGTTTTCGGCGAAAGCATGAGAAGCTATTATCTGATAGCATGTAACACCACAAAAGACCCGCAGGGGACGTAAACAAAATAATTAGCATATTCGGCGCTACACAAACCGCACAATAAAATATAAAACATTCATTACCTTTGACCATCTTCTTTGTTGGCACTCCTAGATGTCCCATAATCACTATTGGGTCTTTTTTTCCGATTAAATCGGTCCATATATAGCCTAGATATCGTTCTATGTAGACTGTGTGATAAACGAAAAAGAATAGCGTTTCATAACGTAACGTCATTTTTTTTTATTCAAAAAGTCGACGATAAACTTTCACAAAACACTTCGAAATACTTTTGTAATGCAACTTTAGGTATTAGTACACGTTAATAAGCGATAAAATTCATCAGGAGGCGATGTAAATTCTATAGGTGTCGTCTGGAAAAAACATGTCCGGAGAGAGCTCGACCAAAACATCCGGTCGGAGACCGGAGGGAAGGAGTTCCCTTGAACCGGTTAGACCAAGAATCAAAGCTGAATCAAATGACAAGACTCTAGACAACGTGTGGAAGCTGTAGGCGCTGAAACCTCGGTCTCATGTAATTCGGTTCACTTTGAACAATTCCTGGAAGTAGCGCAAGGATATTTATTTCCATTTTCAGTGATCAGGTTTTCCTGCGCTTTTCGATGAAACTCACGTTCTGGTATAGTCACAGCCGTGATTTAACCAGTTTTATAAACGTCTGAGTGTTTTCTATCCACACATACCCAATCATATGCATATACTATATTCCTGGCATGAGTTGCAGGGCGCTGAAATGTTGCGCGATTTTTAACAGAATGTTCGGAAAATTAGGGGGTAGGAGGAAGAGGTTAATACAGGTAAAGAGTGGAGGACAGAGGAGCCTCTTAAAGAAGAAGTTTACAGGTCTGTGAGATCCAGAAATCTTGCTTGTTTGTAGGTGACCAAATACTTATTTTCCACCATATTATTATTATAATTTGCAAATAAATTCATAAAGAATCCTACAATTTGATTTTCTGGATTTTCTTTTTCTCATTTTGTATATCATAGTTGAAGTGTGCCTATGATAAAGTACAGGCCTCATCTTTTTAAGTGGGAGAACTTGCACAATTGGTGGCTGACTAAATATTGTTTTTCCCGTGTGTGTGTGTGTGTGTGTGTGTGTGTGTGTGTGTGTGTGTGTGTGTGTGTGTGTGTGTGTGTGTGTGTGTGTGTGTGTGTGTGTGTGTGTGTGTGTGTGTGTGTGTGTGTGTGTGTGTACTGTACTCTGCTTACCCTTTTCTTCGTCCTCCCTGACAAAGCTCCTGGACCTCAATACTATCCAGGACAGCAGGTGTACCCCCCCTCACCCTCCATCATAGTGCCTACACCGCAGCAACCTCCACCAGCCAAGCGTGAGAAGAAACCAGTGAGTATCTCAGCACGCTGCCGTCTCCACACAGATACGCATTTGCCATGGTCTACCAAACATTTTCCTATCATACACTCCCCATGTATGTAAACATACACATACACACACTAGCAGAGGCCATCTGCTCAGTTACACACCAACTTTTCCATTTCCATATGCATATGCATACCGAGACGATATGAGAAATGATCCCTGAAGTTTCTGATAAGAGACACTTCTGGATCCATCAGTCTTTTTGAGTTATATTTTAAAACGCATTCATTATTTTACAGAAAAAGTATGAGGGATGACATGGGTTGATTTAGATCAAGGCTGCCAGGATAGTGTTTCTTTGTGTGGAAGGAGGGTTGGTTTGAAATGTATGCCAGGCCTTAATCTAGCTCTGACGCTTGGGAGCTCGGCCTCGAGGGACCCCACTTTGAGCCTATTAGCAGTCATTTTGACTGCAACATTCTAACAGTCTAATAAATACATTTCATATATGCCATCGGAAAAATAATAATTTGCTTGTGTTTATAAAGGTTTTGGTTATTTCAAAGAACACTATCATTTTGATTAGTTTGTTACTGTAGGCCGTCTGCTGCTGCATGCTCATTCGTGAAGCGCCTGGAATAGCTGTTGTTCTTAATATTTTGAAATGGAGCTCATCTCTTCAAATTTGAGATTTATTTGGAAAAGGTAAGCGTTGTTGAACCCTCAGAATCTGCTCTTTCTGGTACTATATAGAAATCAAACGTCTTACCTGCATGTGACTAGGAGGATTTGAAGTCACTTTTTGTTGCTCCATTTCCCTGCCTCAGTCAATTACAAGTTGCACTTCATATACAGTTTGACAATTTATGATTGTCAATTTAATCTCATTTTAAGGCTAACTCTATGTGAAATTAGTTTCATTAGGGTGTTGGTGTAGTTTCGATTGGCCATCATTAGGGTTGCACATTTTGGGGAATATTCAGATGGAAACTTTCCGTGGGAATATATGGGAATTAACGGAAATATATGCCAGTTAATATTAATACCATTTAAATGTAGACACTTTTTGCATTGGATATACACTGCTCAAAAAAATGAAGGAAACACTTAAACAACACAATGTAACTCCAAGTCAATCACACTTCTGTGAAATCAAACTGTCCACTTAGGAAGCAACACCGATTGACAATACATTTCACATGCTGTTGTGCAAATGGAATAGACAACAGGTGGAATTTATAGGCAATTAGCAAGACACCCCCAATAAAGGAGTGGTTCTGCAGGTAGTGACCACAGACCACTTCTCAGGTCCAATGCTTCCTGGCTGATGTTTTGGTCAATTTTGAATGCTGGCGGTGCTTTCACTCTAGTAGTGGCACAAGACTGAGTCTACAACTCACACAAGTGGCTCAGGTAGTGCAGCTCATCCAGGAAGGAACATCAATGCGAGCTGTGGCAAGAAGGTTTGCTGTGTCTGTCAACGTAGTGTCCAGAGCATGGAGGCGCTACCAGGAGACAGGCCAGTACATCAGGAGACGTGGAGGAGGCCGTAGGAGGGCAACAACCCAGCAGCAGGACCGCTACCCCCGCCTTTGTGCAAGGAGGAGCACTGCCAGAGCCCTGCAAAATTACCTCCAGCAGGCCACAAATGTGCATGTGTCTGCTCAAACGGTCAGAAACAGACTCCATGAGGGTGATATGAGGGCCCAACGTCCACAGGTGGGGGTTGTGCTTACAGCCCAACACCGTGCAGGACATTTTGGCATTTGCCAGAGAACACCAAGATTGGCAAATTCGCCACTGGCACCCAGTGCTCTTCACAGATGAAAGCAGGTTCACACTGAGCACATGTAACATTCTGGAGACGCCGTGGAGAACATTCTGCTGCCTGCAACATCCTCCAGCATGACCGGTTTGGAGGTGGGTCAGTCATGGTGTGGGGTGGCATTTCTTTGGGGAGCCGCACAGCCCTCCATGTGCTCGCCCAGAGGTAGTCTTGACTGCCATTAGGTACACGAGATGAGACCCTCAGACCCCTTGTGAGACCATATGCTGGTGCGGTTGGCCCTGGGTTCCTCCTAAAGCAAGACAATGCTCGACCTCATGTGGCTGGAGTGTGTCAGCAGTTCCTGCAAGAGGAAGGCATTGATGCTATGGACCGCCCGTTCCCCAGACCTGAATCCAATTGAGCACATCTGGAACATCATGTCTCGCTCCATCCACCAATGCCACGTTGCACCACAGACTGTCCAGGAGTTGGCGGATGCTTTAGTCCAGGTCTGGGAGGAGATCCCTAAGAAGACCATCCGCCACCTCATCAGGAGCATGCCCAGGTGTTGTAGGGAGGTCATACAGGCACGTCGTGGCCACACACACTACTGAGCCTCATTTTGACTTGTATTAAGGACATTACATCAAAGTTGGATCAGCCTGAAGTGTGGTTTTCCACTTTAATTTTGAGTGTGACTCTTAATCCAGACCTTCATGGGTTGATACATTTGATTTCCATTGATAATTTGTGATTTTGTTGTCAGCACATTCAACTATGTAAAGAAAAAACTATTTAATAAGAATATTTCATTCATTCCGATCTAGGATGTTATTTTAGTGTTCCCTTTATTTTTTTGAGCAGTGTATTTACCATATCATATGGAGACAAAAATAATTGCAAATGATTAAATGCTTCCAATAGAAAAACAACAACAACAATTTAGTTACACAAACAAATGTACAATCAATACAACAATAGAAACATCTATGTACAGTGTGTGCAAATGTAGAAGAGTAAGGGAGGTAAGGCAATAAATAGGCCATGGAGGCAAAATAATAACAATTTAGCATTACACTGGAGTGATAGATGTGCAGATGATGATGTGCAAGTAGAGATACTGGGGTGCAAAAGAGCAAGAAGATAAATAACAATATTCGGATGAGTTAGTTGGGCGTGCTATTAACAGATTGCCTGTGTACAGGTACAGTGATGGGTAAGCTGCTCTGACAGCTGTTGCTTAAAGTTAGAGAGGGAGATATAAGACTCCAGCGTCATTGATTTTTGCTATTTGTTCCAGTCATTAGCAGCAGAGAACTGGATGGAAAGGCGGCCAAAGGAACTGTTGGCTTTGGGGATGACCAGTGAAATATACCTGCTGGTACGTGTGCTACGGGTGGGTGTTGCTATGGTGACCAGTGAGCTGAGATAAGGTGGGGCTTTTCCTAGCATAGATTTATAGATGACCTGGAGCCAGTGGGTTTGGCAATGAATATGTAGCGAGGGCCAGCCAACAAGAGCATACAGGTCGCAGTGGTGGGTAGTATATGGGGCTTTGGTGACAAAACGGATGGCACTGTGATAGACTACATCCAGTTTGCTGAGTAGAGTTTTGGAGGCTATTTGGTAAATGACATCGCAGAGGTCAAGGATCAGTAGGATAGTCAGTTTTACGAGGGTATGTTTGGGAGAATGATTGAAAGAGGCTTTGTTGCGGAAGAGGAAGGCGATTCTAGATTTAATTTTGGATTAGTTGACTCTTCACATGGGATGATGTCACTGAACAACAACAAAGGAAATATTGAATGGTCCCCAATAATCCATTGCATCTCCCAAAAAAGGTTTTCAACATATATCTGTAAAATTATAGTCTAGAAACATAAGTTTTGGTTGTCTTTCTTTCAGGCTTCCATGTCTTCTCCCTAGACCTCCTCAATGTCCACCTCTTGAAAATCAGACTCCGAGACCTCATCTTCACTGTCACTCTCCAACATTGTTGAGGATGGCTCGTTGTTAGGCTCAAAAAGCCTCAAATTTTCCCGGGTGGCCACCAATTTCTCAACCCTTGTATTGTTCAGCCTGTTACGTGGTTTGGTCTGTGTTCCCAAACAAGGGCCAGGTGCATACTGAGGTGGCTGATGTTGGTGGGATTTGGAGGATGATTGAGGCAACAGGGGAACGGGCCTCAGCTCCACAAAGTCCCTTCCACCAGGTGGCTAATGAGATGTGTTGGCACAACTGCCATATTGCATCTCCATCCCAAAGCACTTGCTTGGAAGTGTATACTGCCAGACTGCCAAGAACCTTGCCCTCATCCAGGCCAAGGTGGTGAGACATTGTAGTGGTGACACTAGAGGTCGACCGACTATGGTTTTTCAACGCCGATACCGATTTATTGGAGGACCAAAAAAAGCAGATAACGATTCATCTGACATTTTATTTTTAATAATAACAATAACAATTACAATAATACTGAATGAACACTTATTTTAACTTAATATAATACATCAATAAAATCAATTTAGCCTCAAATAAATATAATATTTATATTTATAATATAATAATATTTGGTTTAAATAATGCGAAATTAAAGTGTTGGAGATGAAAGTAAAAGTGCAATATGTGCCATGTAAGAAAGCTAACGTTTAATTGCCTTGCTCAGAACATGAGCACATGAAAGCTGGTGGTTCCTTTTAACATCAGTCTTCAATATTCCCAGGTAAGAAGTTTTAGGTTGTAGTTATTATAGGAATTATAGGACTGTTTCTCTCTATACCATTTGCTTTTCATTAACCTTTGACTATTGAATTCTTATAGGCACCTTAGTGTTGCCAGTGTAACAGTATACAGTGGGGCAAAAAAGTATTTAGTCAGCCACCAATTGTGCAAGTTCTCCCACTTAAAAAGATGAGAGGCCTGTAATTTTCACCATAGGTACACTTCAACTATGACAGAAAAAATAGAGAAAAAAATCCAGAAAATCACATTGTAGGATTTTTAATGAATTGATTTGCAAATTATGGTGGAAAATAAGTATTTGGTCAATAACAAAAGTTTATCTCAATACTTTGTTATATACCCTTTGTTGGCAATGACAGAGGTCAAACATTTTCTGTAAGTCTTCACAAGGTTTTCACACACTGTTGCTGGAATTTTGGCCCATTTGCTCCATGCAGATCTCCTCTAGAGCAGTGATGTTTTGGGGCTGTTGCTGGGCAACACAGACTTTCAACTCCCTTCAATGCCCAAAAAGAGACATTCTAATGACAAGTATCTCACAAGCATATTATGAAAGTAAATAACATCTTATTTATCTTTGTTACCTAACTAATTCTGTTTCAGCTATGACATTCATCATTTTCACCTCGAATAGAAGTGGAGAGACTTTTGTCAGAGGTTGCTTGTTGTGAGCGCTGAGGGAACTTTATGCACTTGGCCAGATGATTCTGCATCTTTGTTTCATTCTTCACATATGATTTGGCATAGTATTTGCAAATGTACAGAGCTTTTCCTTCTACATTAGCAGCAGTGAAATGTCTCCACACATCAGATAGTTAAGCAGTTAAATTAAACAACTCCTTTTGTACGATAAATGTTTTAAAATTAAATGTGTATGGAAACAGGTGAATTACCACTCCTCAGTTAGCAGGCTCAAGTATGCTAAAACCCACATGGTAGCAAGAACTAACTAGCAGAAATTGTTAACACATTAGATTATTTAAACACACTTTTCTGTAGGCTACTATTTACTAGTTAACAAAAAGTCATGTATGTCATATAAAATATATTCACCCCACCCAGTATTCAAAACTTACCAGAAAGCATGTAGTCCTTGGCTCAGACAGTATAGTCGTGTGGGCTCAAGAGCATCTCATTAGAGTGCAAGATCTTGAGAATCAGCAGCTGGACATGTGATGGATGAATGCACTGTGCATGCAGAGGGTTGCAATTCCATTGAATTGGGGATAGTTTAACCAAAATATGCCACAAGACCTAGAATTGCCTTGTGTATCCCACAAAAAGGTTCACTGTTATAACTTTTTTGATGAGTTTATGCACAATTCCCAATATTCCAAGGATTAACTTCCCATGGACAATTTCCAGCCCTTTGCAACCCTAGCTGTCATTAGCTGTGCAGGCTGACAGCTGGTTAATGAGAGGTGGCAAGGGGAAGGGATGATATGTCCTCTGAACTTCTTATAACACACATTGATATCGAAATTCTAACAACATACATGTGTTAAAAAAACGTATTTAGGAAAAGTCCATGGCAGAGGTGGCATAACTTTAAAAATGGCAGAGATATTTTTATTTTAAATTAATATGCTGTCAAAATGACTGCCTCTGCGCTTCTAGTGTTTATTCTTCTGCCAGAGAACCTTTGATCTAGGGCCAGTGGGAAACTTTAAGGTATTTAGAAATATAGTGCTGTTCCGTTTGGACTCTTATGACCCACTTGTTAAGACTCACATTAAAATATATGATCTTGCTAGAAACCCTTTCAAGTGCCTCTGCTGAAATACTGTTAAGCTTTTTCTCTCTACATTTGCACAAGCTGAATAAAAATGTCTGAAACTTTTGGTCACATATGCACTCCTGTACACAACACACTCACTGTTTTGAATGGCTGAGGGAGGGTTGCTCTGAAACGCTGGCACTTTAGTGAGATGCCGCTCCTTTTGTGTCATTGTCCTCCCAGATCCGTATCCGGGACCCCAACCAGGGCGGCAGGGACATCACAGAGGAGATCATGGCAGGGGGCACAGGGAGCCGAAATCCAACCCCCCCTGTCGGACGGCCCTCCTCCACCCCCACCCCTCCGCAAGTAAGGACACATCTTCTCTCATGCTGCCTGATATTCGGCTTATTTTCTCTCGCACGCGCGCACACACACACACACGTTGCCATTGTGTGCCACTGGCCCACTGAACTGAGCTGTTAGCCTTTCACCCATGTCTGTGTAATCTGTGCCCAGGGCAGACTGCTTGGTGTTGGGAGGGAACAGGCAATTAAGCCACCAGGGCTTTGGCACCACGACAGACAGAGCCATGCATGCAGGCACAGCACATTTTCTGTGTTTGTAATCCATCCTCTGCCATGCTGCGTTAGACACAGCCAGCCACTCAGACTTCAGCCACTGTCCCTTACTCCCTGCCCCCCACCCATTGCTCTGCAACTGGGCCCAAACACACTCATCTGGCTTTGCCTTCACAACCTTTGCTATCCAATTTGAGTAACAGAAAACCATGGCTATTTTACAAAAGTGATCGAAACACTTTCGTTGTTCATAGTAAATGTGTTATCAAATTCATCTTTGACACACAGATATATGGCTTACAGACGTGTAATAAATAAATAAATATATATTACCTATTAGTACCTACCTGCATGTATCACTGTATCTCCTCCCTCACTTGTGCAGTAAATGTTGTGGAACATGTCGTTTATGCTTTTTGTCCCTCCATGACAAATCCAGAACAAGACTCTATACTTCATTGATTCAAACGAAATGAGTCATTGATGTGCTGAGAATTTTAATAAATGGGTTACCTGACAACGTCACGAACTATGCTCTTGCTTCAATGGGGCAGAAGTCTGTGTTGTGATTTTGGATGGTCAGATAGCTAGCAACAATGACAAGAAGCTGATATGTGGGGAGTCGTAGGTGGCTTGTTTTATCTTGGTCTTGATAACATGTCTTATTTTCACGAGAGGTCGACCGATTTTATGATTTTTCAACACCAATGCCGATTATTGGAGGACCAAAAAATCCGATACCGATTAATTTTATTTGTAATAACGACAATTACCTCAATACTGAATGAACACTTTAACTTAATATTATACATCAATAAAATCAATTTAGCCTCAAATAAATAATGAAAAATGTTCAATTTGGTTTAACCTGTTATGGCTGCAATCCCGATATCAGAATCGATAAATTCCACAGAAATCTCATAATTACAATTCCTAAAACATACATGTCATATATAATTTTAAAGCCATTCTCGTTGTTAATCCCACCAAAGTGTCCGATTTTCAAATAGGCTTTTCAGCGAAAGCACTACAAGCGATTATGTTAGGTCTCCGCCAAACCACAATAAGCACAGCCATTTTCCAGCAAAATATAGCATTCACAAAAAGCATAAATAAAGATAAAATGAATCACTACCTTGAATTATATTCATCAGATTACACTCATAGGACTTCATGTTACACAATACATGCATGTTTTGTTTGATAAAGTTCATATTTATGTAAAACAAATCTGTGTACATTGGCTATTTAGATTCACTAGTTCCAAAAACATCAAGTGATTTTGCATAGCCACATTGTTTCAACAGAAATACTCATCATAAATGTAGATGATAATACAAGTTATACACATAGAATTATAGATTTACCTACCTCTCCTTAATGCAACCGCTCTGTCAGATTTAAAAATATAAAAAAATTGACGGAAAAAGCAACCCATGCCATAATCTGAGACGGCACTCAGAACAGTAGCCAAATTAGCCTCCATGTTGGAGTCAACAGAAACCAGAAAATGCACGATAAATGTTTCCTTACCTTTGATGAACTTCATCAGAATGCAGTCCTAGAAATCCCAGTTCCACAATAAATGCTTGATTTATTCGAAAATGTCCGTTATTTATGTCCAACTAGCTACTTTCGTTAGCGCGTTTGGTAAACAATTCCAATTGGTAAAAAGTCACAAAGCGCGTCCACTATAACGTGACGATGTCAAACATTTCCGTAACAGTCAGTAGAAACATGTCAAACGATGTACTGAATCAATCTTTAGAATGTTGTTTACATATATCTTGAATAACGTTCCAACCGGAGAATTAGAATTACTTCAGATGAGCGGTGGAACGCAAGACCTTCCCCTGTGAACACGCCTGGTGAAAGCATGGTCCACTCATGGCTGTGGTGACTATTTCCTATGTCAATCGACCCCCCCCCCCCCCTTCACATTAGTCATCAGACAAAGTTCTATTGACTGCTGACATCTAGTGGAAGGCGTAGGAAGTGAAAACTCATCCATATCTCGCTGTAATTTCAATGAGACCTTGGTTGAAAATCTGCCACCTCCAGAAAAAAAAAACAGGAAGTGGAATTTCTCAGGTTTTTGCCTGCTATACGAGTTCTGTTCTATTCAGACATAATTCAAACAGTTTTAGAAACTTCAGTGTTTTCTATCCAATACTAATAATAATATGCAAATATTAGCAACTATGACTGAGGAGCAGGCCATTTGATATGGGCACCTTTCATCCAAGCTACTCAATACTGCCCCTGCAGCCATAAAAAGTTAAATAATGCAAAAACAAAGTGTTGGAGAAGAAAGTAAAAGTGCAATATTTGCCATGTAAGAAAGCTAACATTTAAGTTCCTTGCTCAGAACATAAGAACATATGAAAGCTGGTGGTTCCTTTTAACATCAGTCTTCAATATTCCCAGGTAAGAAGTTTTAGGTTGAAGTTATTATAGGAATTATAGGACTATTTATCTCTATACCATTTGTATTTCATTAACCTTTGACTATAGGATGTTCTTATAGGCACTTTAGTATTGCCAGTGTAACAGTATAACTTCCGTCCCTCTCCTTGCTCCTCCCTGGGCTCGAACCAAGAACACAAAGACGACAGCCACCCTCGAAGCAGCGTTACCCATGCAGAGCAAGGGGAACAACCACTCCCAGGCTCAGCGAGCGAGCGAGTGATGTTTGAAACGCTATTAGCGCGCGCTAACTAGCCAGCCATTTCGGTTACACCACCCTAATTTCAGGAGTTGGTATGCTTGAAGTCATAAACAGCGCAATGCTTGACGCACAATGAAGAGCTGCTGGCAAAACGCACAAAGTGCTGTTTGAATGAATGTTTACGTGCCTGCTTCTACCTACCACAGCTCAGTCAGATACTTGTATACTCAGTCAGATTATACGCAATACATGACACACTAGATATCTAGTAATATCATCAACCATGTGTAGTTAACTAGTGATTATGATTGATAGTTTTTTATAAGACAAGTTTAATGCTAGCTAGCAACTTACCTTGGCTTACTGCATTCGCGTAACAGGCAGTCTCCTTGTGGAGTGCAACAAGAGGCACGTCGTTATTGCGTTGGACTAGTGAAAATCTGTCGTTCTGCCCCTGAACGAGACAGTTAACCCACCGTTCCTAGGCTGTCATTGAAAATAACAATGTGTTCTTAACTGACTTGCCTAGTTAAATAAAGATTAATTAAAGGTGTTCAAAATATTTTAAAATCGGCAAAATCGGTGTCCAAAAATACCGATTTCCGATTGATATGAAAACTTGAAATCGTCCCTAATTAATCGGCCATTCCGATTAATCGGTCGACCTCTAGTTTTGACTGATGTCACGTCTATACTAACATGACTCATTGGCTAGCTTGCCAACCAACAACTGTTACCATGTATTTGAGATGACAAGTGCTCATTGTAAAAAATATATTTATATTTTCAATAAACATTATAGTTTACAATGTTGTCAACGAATTATAGTTGACATGTTGTCAACAATTTAAGCCAACCCCATCTGTATTTCCCCATAGTTGCGTACAAGTCCGTTTTGTTGTTTAACAACCAACCCGTCTATAGAAATAGGCAATCATCTTTAAATTACAGTTCTTTTTCGGGATTCTGTGGAGGGAAAGCTTTTATGACACTTCCTCCCTGTCCTCTCCTTGGACTTTAACATTCTCTCCTCTCTTTCTGTGTTTTTTCTTTTTACTCTCCCTTTTGCTTTGTTTAACCTTGTGTGCCTCCATTTCCCTGTCATCCACACTCCACCTCCCCTACTCTTGCACGTTCTTTTTGCTGCTTCTTCTCCTTTCCTCCCTTTTGCCTGCTTTCCTTGGTTGCTGTCTCCTTGCTTGTCTCCCCCTGTTTTTTCCTTGGCTAATGTATCTAACCATACCCACTGGTCTTCTTATTTCTGCTTAATTCTATTTTGTGCTTATTTGTCTGTCTGTGTTGCTAGTTTTTATGGACGCACCCTCATTATCCTCACATTTTCTACCTCAAATCGCAGCAGCAGCCGGGCGGTAGCCAGACTCCGGAGCAAAGCCAGGGCCAGGCCAACTCAGCCTACAGCCTGGAGCTCCCCCAGCAGCCACAGCAGCAGCTCACGCCTGGGGCTGCAGCCAGCAAGCCAGGGCCAGGTCTGACCCTCTACCCCCGGCCCTCACCCCTCCATCCTTCAGGCAGAATACATCCCTGCTTTGAGAGCAGCGGCCTGAGGAATAAAACGTTTTTTTAGAACCTGAATGTTGACTCAGTTAAGAGATTGGCGTAAATAATTGTCTCTTCTTTTGTATTTATTGTCTGTTATCTGTTCTCTTTTCCAGTAGATGATAAGCCAAAATTGGAGCTGCTTGTCCAGAAGTCTTCCTCTCCCGGGCTTGGTCAATCAGAACCTTCATTGGAAAGGCGAGAGGCCAGTGCATCTGTAACTGCTCCCTTTCCCCACTTGGATCCAGAGCTTCCCTCCCCAGCCCCAGTGGTGGTTTCCCCCATCCTGGCCCCTCTTCCTGTTGCCGGCCCTATTGAGCAGCCCTCTGCCGTGGAGCCCACTGCTCCCCCTCTCTCCTCTGCAGCGGACCCCAAGCATCTGTCACTCACAACTCAGTCACAGACCTCAAACACAGAGGAACTTCTTCCAGAAGCCCCACGCACCCTGGCTGCTTCCCCAGCCCTAACCCCTAAGGCTTTGAATGGCCATGCTGACACTGGGGCTGAGATGGACACCCAGTCTCAGGAGCACTACCCCCTTGCTCCCTCCCTATCCCCAACCCAGCCCCAGGCTTCAGCCCCGGCTTCTAGAGAAGACTGCAGTGAGGCTGTGCCCAGTGAGGTGAGGGCAGAGATGCCCCCTGCTGTCATGGACCCTATCGCACCAATCACTGTGATGCCAGTCACTCTGACCTCCAGCCCTGCGCCTGCTGTTCCAGCGCCTCCCCCTGGCCTTCCGCCGCTAGTGCAGGCCACAGCAGAGACCAGCAAGCTCTCTGACACTAAAGACATCCCTCTCAATGCAGGGACAGAGAGAATCATCACACCAAACAGCAAGCTTGAACCACAGCTACAAGCCCTTTTCAGAAAGAGTCCCACTACAGGTATGTGCATAGCCAAGGATACAGACATGACAGCGTGGATGTCACATGGATGCCTATGTATGTGTATACTATAAATAAACAGTTAACGGTTGCTAATATAGACAAGACTTGGATCAGCCAGACTGAACTCCATGCTGACTGCTGAGAACAGCACAGTGCTTACACTAACAACTGGATTTAATTGTTAGTCTGGGGAGAAGGCCACTGTTTTCTGCTAGTATAATAAGTCTAGTCATTGATATTTAATGGAAGAAATTTGGGGTAAATTGCCAGCCTATAGCTGACTTTAGCTGTTTTCTCTGCAGTATGTCAGACTGTTCCTGCTACACCAAAAACCTGGAAGAAACCAAATGAAGGGAGTCCTGTTGGAGATGCATTACAGAGGGAGACTGAGGTAAGCAATGATGCTTTCTATTCACTCTATGGGAGGGGGCGCACATCCTGCTATGCCCTCAGACAAACCGTCGAACAGGCAAAGCGTCAATACAGGACTAAGATTGAATCATACTACACCGGCTCTAACGCTCGTCAGATGTGGCAGAGCTTGCAAACTATTAGACGACAAAAGGAAGCACAGTCGCGAGCTGCCCAGTAACACAAGCCTACCAGACGAGCTAAATTACTTCTATGCTCTCTTTGAGGCAAGCAACACTGAAGTATGTATGTATGAGAGCATCAGCTGTTCCGGACGACTGTGATTACTCCGTAGCTGATGTGAGTAAGACTTTTAAACAGGTCAACATTCACAAGGCCACATGGCCCTACAGATTACCAAGACGTGTATTCCAAGCATGCGCTGACCAACTGGAAAGTGTCTTCATTGACATTTTCAACCTGTCCCTGACTGAGTCTGTAATACAACATGTTTCAAGCAGACCACCGTTGTCCCTGTGCCCAAGAACACTAAGATAACCTGCCTAAATGACTACCGACCCGTAGGACTCACGTCTGTAGCCATGAAATGCTTTGAAAGGCTGGTCATGGCTCAAAACACCATTATTCCAGAATTTGCATTCCGCCCCAACAGATCCACAGATGACGCAATCTCCATTGCACTCCACACTGCCCTTTCCCACCTGGACAAAAGGAACACCTACGTGAGAATGCTATTAATTGACTACAGCTCAGCGTTCAACACCATAGTGCTCTCAAAGCTCATCACTAAACTAAGGACCCTGGGACTAAACACCTCACTCTAACTGGGTCCTGGACTTCCTGAAGGTAGGTAACAACACATGTGCCACACTGATCATCAACACGGGGGCCACTCAGGGGTGTGTGCTCAGTCCCCTCTTGTACGGTCTGTTCACTCATGACTGCATGGCCAGGCACGACTCCAACACCATCATTAAGTTGGCCGACAACACAACAGTGGTAGGCCGACAACTATGAGACAGCCTATAAGGAGGAGGTCAGAGACCTGACCGTGTGGTGCCAGGATAACAACCTCTTCCTCAAGTGATCAAGACCAGGAGATCTATTGTGGATAACAGGAAAAGGACGACTGAGCACGCCCCCTTTCTCATCCACAGTGATGTAGTGGAGCAGGTTGAGAGCTTGAAGATCCTTGGTGTCCACATCACCAACAAACTATCATGGTCCAAACACACCAAGACAGTCATGAACAGGGCACGACAAAGCCTATTCCCCCTCAGCAGACTGAAAAGATTTGGCATGTGTCCTCAGATCCTCAAAGTTCTACAGCTGCACCATCGAGAGCATCTTGACTGGTTGCATTACTGCCTGGTATGGCAACTGCTCGGCCTCCGACTGCAAGGCACTACAGAGGGTAGTGCGAACGGCCCAGTATCTCACTGGGGCCAAGCTTCCTGCCAACCAGGACCTTTATACCAGGTGGTGTTAGAGGAAGGCATAAACAATTGTCAGACTCCAGCCACCCTAGTCATAGACTGTTCTCTCTGCTACCGCATGACAAGCGGTACTGGAGCACCAAATCTAGGTCTAAAAGACTTCACAGCGTCTACCCCAAGGCATAAGACTCCTGTACAGCTAATCAAATGGCTATCCAGACTATTTGCATTGTTCCCAAACCCTCTTTTACACTGCTGCTACTCTCTGGTTATTATCTATGCATGGTCATTTTAACTTTACCCAAATGTACATATTACCTCGACTGACTTGTGCCCCCCACATTGACTTTGTACCAGTACCCCCTGTATATAGCCTCGGTACTGTTATTTTACTGCTGCTCTTTAACTATATGTTATTTTTTACTTAAACAACAATGCGGTTTTAAGAAAAATAAGTGTTAAGGGCTTGTAGTTAAGCATTTCACTGTAAGGTGAAACCTGTTCTATTTGGCGCATGTGACAAATAACTAGGGTAGCAAAGGGTTGAAAACTTTCTGGTAAATTTCCTTAAATTTCAGGGGGAAAGTTCCATAGGAAGTTAAGCCTTGGAATTTGGGGAATTTGCTTAAATTCATCAAAAATGTTAGCTTATTACAGTGAGCATATTTTTGTTAAACTATCCCCAATTCGATGGAATTTCAACCCTCTGCATGCACAGTGCATTCTTCCATCACATGTATAGTACACTCTTCCATCACATGTACAGCTGATTCTCAAGAGCTTGCATTCTAATGAGATGCTATTGAGCCCACACTACTATACTGTCTGAGCCAAGGACTACATGCTTTCTGGTAAGTTTTGAATACTGGGTGGGGTGAATATATTTTTTAGGACATACATTACTTTTTGTTAACTAGTAAATAGTAGCCTACAGCAAAGTGTGTTTAAATCATCTCTGTGTTAACAATTTCTGCTAGTTAGTTCTTGTTACCATGTGGGTTTTAGCTTGCTTGAGCCTGCTAACTGAGGAGTGGTAATTCACCTGTTTCCATACACATTTAATTTTAAAACATTTATCTAACAAAGGAGTTGTTTAATCTAACTGCTTAACTATTTATCCTTATTTGGGGTTGTTTACTCATTTTTTTTCTAATATTTACTATTTTCTAATAAACTACATCTCCACCCCTCAGCCAGTATTCTACAAGAGCACAGACACAAGGGACAACAGACACACCGGTCCCTACATTGCAGATGAGCTGAAGGCAGTAAACAATGACCTTGGACCACAGAAGGTATTTGCACTGGTGACAGACAATGCTGCGAACATGAAGGCTGCTTGGTCTAAAGTGGAGGAGTCCTACCCTCACATCACACCCATTGGCTGTGCTGCTCATGCATTGTATCTGCTCCTCAAGGACATCATAAGAGCACCACCCATTGTCATCCTGTTTGACAGTCTCCTGGAGGGGAAGGAGTCTCTCCAATAAATGGCCATATCACAGTCTGCTGATATGAATAGCCCCATCAAGAGGGTCACCTTTGCTCCAAGCAGAGGAAACTGCAGTTCTGAAATGCATCAAAAAGCGTGAAGACTTCTGCCTGAAACCCATACACGCTGCAAGGGCATCCTGTCTGGTGCAGAGATCAACAAGGCCTATAGTGTCATCACTACCATGTCTCGCCATCTTGGCCTGGATGAGGGCAAGGTTCTTGGCAGTCTGGCGAAGTACACTTCCAAGCAAGGGCTTTGGGATGGAGATGCAATATGGCAGTTGTGCCAACATATCGTATCAGGGACTTTGTGGATCTGAGGTTCTTTCCCTGTTACCTCAATCATCCTCCAAATCCCACCAACATCAGCCGCCTCAGAGTGCAACTGGTCCTTGTTTGGGAACAAACACACCAAAGCACGCACCAGGCTGACTAATACAAGGGTTGAAAAATTGTTTGCCATCTGTGGAAATTTGAGGCTTTTTGAGCCTAACAACGAGCCATCCTCAACAATGTTGGAGAGTGACAGTGAAGATGAGGTCTCGGAGTTGAGAGGAAGACAACCAAAGCTTTAGTTTCTAGACTATCGTATTACAGATGTATTACCGTATGTTAAATGTTTTTGGGAGATGCGATGGATCATTGGGATCATTCAATATTCCCTTTTGTTGTTCAGGGGATTCATCCCATGTGAAGAGTCAAATCATTTGATTAAAGTAGAATCTGTGACTAAACAGCTTTTTCTATTATTTTTCTATTGGAAGGATTTAATCATTAGCAATTGTCTACTTAAGGTAAAAGATTTGCTTCGGTCTCCATTTGATATGGTAAATATATACAATTCAAAAAAACATTGCATTTAAATGGTATTAATATTAATTTGCATACATTCCTGTTAATTCCCACAACGTTTCCACCTCTGAATATTCCCCAAAATGTGCAATTCTATAAATATATAATAATAATAATATAATAATAATAATAAATAATAATAATATAATATATGCCATTTAGCAGACGCTTTTATCCAAAGTGACTTAGTCATGTGTGCATACATTCTACGTATGGGTGATCCCGGGAATCGAACCCACTACCCTGGCGTTACAAGCGCCATGCTCTACCAACTGAGCTACAGAAGGACCAGAATAACATTTGATTTTATTAATGATTTGAAGTGTTATCGTCTGATTTTTTTATTTATTAGAATCCCCATACGCAGACGACACCATTCTATATACTTTTGGCCCGTCATTGGACACTGTGCTATCTAGCCTCCAAACGAGCTTCAATGCCATACAGCACTCCTTCCGTGGCCTCCAACTGCTCTTAAACGCGAGTAAAACCAAATGCATGCTTTTCAACCGATCGCTGCCTGCACCCGCATGCCCGACTAGCATCATCACCCTGGATGGTTCCGACCTTGAATATGTGGACACCTATAAGTACCTAGGTGTCTGGCTAGACTGCAAACTCTCCTTCCAGACTCACATCAAGTATCTCCAATCGAAAATCAAATCAAGAGTCGGCTTTCTATTCCGCAACAAAGCCTCCTTCACTCACGCCGCCTAAGTTACCCTAGTAAAACTGACTATCCTACCGATCCTCGACTTCGGCGATGTCATCTACAAAATGGCTTCCAACACAGCAAACTGGATGCAGTTTATCACAGTGCCATCCATTTTGTTACCAAATCACCTTATACCACCCACCACTACTACCTGTATGCTCTAGTCGGCTGGCCCTCGCTACATATTCGTCGCTAGTCCCACTGGCTCCAGGTCATCTATGTCTATGCTAGGTAGCTCCGCCTTATCTCGGTTCACTGTTCACGATAACAACACCCACCCGTAGCACACATTCCAGCAGGTATATCTCACTGATCATCCCCAAAGCCAACACCTCCTTTGGTCGCCTTTCCTTCCAGTTCTTTGCTGCCAGTGACTGGAACGAATTGCAAAAATCGCTGAAGTTGGAGACTTTTATTTCCCTCACCAACTTTAACCATCAACTATCTGAGCAGCTAACCAATCGCTGCAGCTGTACATAGTCCATCTGTAAATAGCCCACTCAATTTACCTACCTCATCCCCATACTGATTTTATTTACTTTTATGCTCTTTTGCACATTAGTATCTCTACTTGCACTTCATCATCTGCTCATTTATCACTCCAGGTTTAATCTGCTAAATTGTAACTATTCGCTCCTATGGCCTATTTATTGCCTACCTCCTCATGCCTTTTGCACACACTGTATATAGACTTTCTTTTTTTCTACTGTCATTGATTTGTTTGTGTTATTGGCTTTTTTATTGTTTACTCCATGTGTAACTCTGTTTTGTTGTCTGTGTCACACTGCTTTGCTTTATCTTGGCCAGGTCGCAGTTGCAAATGAGTACTTGTTCTCAACTAGCCTACCTGGTTAAATAAAGGCGAAAAATAAATAAAAAAATTACTGGGTTCCGACATGCATCAAAAAATACATCACAGACAAAAGATGAGTTACATACATTTAAAAACATGAGTATGATGTGTGTGTGAGTGGTTAGATATCCCGCTCATCGCTCACGGAGCAGTGCTTGCACGTTCTGACGCTCCACATCTCTTTCCAACCTCTCATTGAAAGAGGTAATATGTCAGGCGTATTGGGCCAAAATCAATGATAGCCCATTGTATAGATAATAAAACGAACATTAAAACTTAAGAGATCAGATTGTTTTGTTTTTAATACTTTGCTACAATCCTCATCTTTGTAAGTCACCTTGATTTTGCACGTGTGTCTTATAAGTTTCTTTAAAACCTCTTAGAACTACCCCTCCCGGATCCGGGAGAATTGTCATCAACTGACACTAATTAGCATAACGCAACGGACAATAAATATTACTAGAAAATATTCATATTCATGAAATCACAAGTGAAACATAGTGAAACACAGCTTAGCCTTTTGTTAATCACCCTGTCATCTCAGATTTTGAAATTATGCTTTACAGCCAAAGCAAGACAAGCGTTTGTGTAAATTTATCGACAGCCTAGCATAGCATTATGTCCAGCTAGCAGTAGGTAACTTGGTCATGAAAATCAGAAAAGCAATCAAATTAAATCTTTTACCTTTGATGAGCTTCAGATGTTTTCACTCACAAGACTCCCAGTTCATTTTGTTCCATACAGATAATTTTTATAGCTGAAATACCTCCGTTTGTTCTTCACATTTGGTTGAGAAATCCACCGGAAATAGCGGTCACGACAATGCCGAAAAATATCCCAAATTAGATCTATAATATCGACAGAAACATGGCAAACTTTTTATAATCAATCCTCAAGGCGTTTTTCAAATATCTATTCGATAATATATCAACCGGGACAGTTGGCTTCCCAGTAGGAGTGAGAGGCACAATGGCCGCCTTTGTCTATTACGCACAAATCACTCTAAGCCACCAGCTGACCACTGACACAATGTTGTCGTTCACGCTCATTTTTCAAAATAAAATCCTGAAACTGTTTCTTGTGACACTAGACACATTAGGGAAGCCATAGAAAAAGGAATCTGGTTGATATCCCTTTCACTGCTCAATAGGGATGCATAGGGACGCAGAGTCCCTTCCGGATTGGATTTTTCTCAGGCTTTCACCTGCAATATCATTTCTGTTATACTCAGGCAATATTTTTACAGTTTTGGAAACTTTAGAGTGTTTTCTATCCTAAGCTGTCAATTATATGCATATTCTATTATATGGTCCTGAGAAATAGCCTGTTTACTTTGGGAACGTATTTTTCCAAAAATAGTGCCCCCTAGTTTCAAGAGGTTAAACTCCATGACAGTAGCTATAGCAAGGGGCTATAGCAGCACACAAGTAGACTACAAATGCATGCTGGGCCAGGCATGTCCTGAGCTCATGAAGTAAGTACTACTGGAGTGAAATTGGAGCAGGTGAGAAGGCTGACACTCCAGCCTTTGGGAAACTCGCTCCGCGCTCCAGTCAAATTGACCACGTTCCAGCTCCGCTCCCCACACACAGTCTGGTGTACATCGATCAGTTACACATACATGTTAATACATCCACACACAAAGTAGGTTGACTATGGAAACTATTTGGAATTTCCAACGTTTTCTTTACAAAAACCAGAAGCGATGCAGTCAGTCGTTCCTTAACTCTTAGCCAAGAGAGACTGGCATGCATAGTGTTGATATTATCCCTCTGATTATAATGAAGGGCTAAGACTCTGCAAGGAGTTATCCATCATGATCAGTGTTCCAAACCCCCTGTGTGAAGTCCACGCTCCTCTATCTCACCCCTCTCCCTCCCTTGCCTCCCCCAGGAGGAGCTCAAGCCTGTGGAGGAGGCTGCTGGAGACCAGGACCTGCAGCCCGCGAGGCCCCATAGTAGCAGCAGCCCGCCCCCACCCTCAGCAGCGCCTCTAGCCATGGAGGCAGAGAAGCCCCCTGCCCCAGAGGAAAATGGGGAGGCTGAGCTGGAGCCCATGAGGAATGGGGCTGGGCACACCTCGGAGACAGAGAGCAGTGACAGTGGGGCCACCCCTGGGGACAAAGAGGGCTCTACAGGAGCACCACCAGACCTCTTCCAGGAAGGTAGGTGGGCAGTTTTTAGCCTCAGTTTCATTTGTGTTTTTCACTTAGTTTTCACAATCAAGTCATGCAACCTTTGCACAGTATGAGATGAGCAGGGCTGTTTTCTTCCTCTCGTTGTTTCCTCAGATCTACCGGAGACCAACGGGAAGCGCCAGTACAACCGGGACTTCCTGCTGGGCTTCCAGTTCATGGCTGCCTGTACACAGAAGCCAGACGGGCTACCTCAGATCAGTGACGTAGTTCTGGACAAGGTGTGTGTGTGTGTGTGTGTGTGTGTGTGTGTGTGTGTGTGTGTGTGTGTGTGTGTGTGTGTGTGTGTGTGTGTGTGTGTGTGTGTGTGTGTGTGTGTGTGTGTGTGTGAGATCTGAGCAGAGCTTCAACCTAGTGGACAGAATGAGTTGTGAACAAGCCCCTAAACCCCACAGTGGTTCAGTAAATATTCAGGACTATAAATTGATAGTGTAAGATGTTAGCAAAGTAAGTTGCTTTTGAAAAGAGCTTTTCTTTCAAGTACAGGGATTAATTATATAGAACAAATAGTATGAGTAGCTGTATGGGATCCTTTTAGTAAGCACAAGACTAGATGTATAGGTTTTTTCAACTATTGTCTAATAATCATTTATGAAATGATAGGCTTCTGGTAAATGAATTTCCCTCGTCTCCACATAAGCTACATACTGTTGGAGCCTATAATGGCTAGCCCATAGACATCCTGTTTTGATTAAAATCACATTGCCATTATGTCACACTTGGCAGTGTTGATAATTCAGCCCCAGAAAAGGAGCATTAAGGCTGGCAATGATTGATGTACAGTCCCAGGAGTCATATTTTTCTCCCTGAGAAAATGTTCGCTGGATGAGACTACTAAGGGAAGTCCAGGACAGCTGAGAGAGCTGTAGTTGTTCCCTCTCCTTCCCCCACAGTGTTCCCCTCAGTCCTCCTTCCACATCTGGTTCTGACTTCACTCACTGTGCCAGTCACAAAATGTGTTTAAACATAATTTATCGAAAGCATAGCTGAAACACAAAACAACATACGAAGTTGGTGGTGAGCTAGGACTGTTATTGAGAATCCACCACCGCTCAGTAAAAACCAGTGGAATAGACCTGGGGGGGGGGGGGGGGGGGGTCTGGGTCTGGCCAGTCTTTCTCCCCAGTGGTAGGCCAGAAACAACTCCCAGCCCCTACCTCAGGCACTTCATGTAGATCAGAAATAGTTGATGGGTATATGCAATATGGTAGTAATCCTACCTTTCCCTCTGATGGGCTTGGTAGCGGTTTCACCATATTGATCATTATTATTATTGTTATATCATATTCATTATTGCACCTATCCGAGGTATGTGACAGTGAAACATTATTTGATTTGGATTGTACAGCCACTGCTTTTCCCCTATGTCTATGCCCACAGTGTTAGAGAATCACTGCTCCCCCTGCTGGTCTGTCAGCTCACCATCTCACTCCCTGTGTGTCTGCAGATAAACCAAAACAAGCTGCCAACCCGGGCGGTGGAATCCAGGGTGATCTCTCGTGGCCCTGACTTCACACCTGCCTTCGCTGACTTTGGCAGGCAGATGAGTGGAGGACGCGGCGCTGCAGTGAGTCACGCACACGCTCACGTAATTACTACTACTCCACCTGACACCAACACAACACCCCTCTTTCTCTCAAATAATGTCTCTTGCCTTTGTGTTTATCATCTTTCTCTCTCACATGCACTCAAAGAATATTACCTTGTGCGTTTAACTTCCCCCAGAGTCTTCTGGTATGGTAACAAACAACATCGCTGGGCTGGTATCATAGTGAGATAAATTAATCATGGGGAATTATTTGCAGCTCTTGTTGGTTTGCTAGAGATGAGTCATTTCCCAAAGTCGTGCTCATTCAAGGAAAGTCATAAATTGAACATCAGCGCACAACCCAAGCCCTTATCTGAGGGGTCTTAGCAATATTGTGTTTTGTTGGTAGTGAACTGTAGAAGTGATGAGTTGTGCGGTCTCCTCTCTGTCCTCCAGCAGATGATGAACATGGGAGGGGGTGCCCGGCGGCCCCCGCCCAGGAAGATTATCCTAAACGTGTCAGCGAACGACGAGGTGCAGCTGAAGAAGGCCGAGAACGCCTGGAAACCTGGCATGAAGAGGGCGGGGCCGTCAGACGACCCTGAGGTCATTACAACACAGGTAGGATGAGCCCAACCTTTCATCGGACACAACCACACAGTCACAAACACACACCCTACTCAACTACAAGATATTATGAGATTCTTCAGCAGTCGCTCCACACAGGAAAGAAATGTTGTGACCAAGGAGTTGTCAAGAGACCAAAGATTAAATGAAGTGTGAGTGAATGAATGTTCACCTCAATAAATGATGAGGATGTTGTTGCTGTGTCAGGAGCTCTTCCGGAAGGTGCGCAGCATCCTCAACAAACTGACGCCTCAGATGTTCAACCAGCTGATGAAGCAGGTGACGGACCTTACCATCGACACGGAGGAGCGCCTCAAAGGCGTCATCGACCTGGTCTTTGAGAAGGCCATCGACGAGCCCGGCTTCTCTGTGGCCTACGGGAACATGTGCCGCTGCCTCACCACGGTATGTTATGCTCAGTTCTTTATCATTCAGACATGATTACTTGTGGTTCCTCTGAATGCTGCTAGCCAACATCAAAATATAATCTGTATATGCATGGGTCCTCTAAAGCCTCATACACATTCAGCAAAATGTCCCTAAATGTACATTTCTGCCCCCCTTTTCACTCTTCGACACCATCTCCCGTTCAATTCAAAGTGTTTCCCCCATATTTCTTCCCCTCTAACCAAATTGTTACTTATCTCGGTTGCTCTCCAGCTCAAAGTGCCCATGACAGACAAACCCAACACCACAGTGAACTTCCGTAAGCTTCTGCTCAACCGCTGTCAGAAGGAGTTTGAGCGGGACAAGGTGGACGACGTGGTGTTTGAGAGGAAACAGAAGGAGCTCGACTCTGCACAGGTACCCAGATCACCTGACACACACACACTACCCAGATCACCAACCGGTTTGTCACCTACTGTCCCTAGTAGGGGAATATAGAGCAGAGAACTCTATGGGATCCAGTCAGTTTCTGATGTTAGTTGAATAGTGAGTGTGGGGTTTGCTGTTAGGTCTGACAATCTACTCTCCATTTCCTTTCCAGTCCAGTGATCAAGAGAGACTACGGTTGGAGCTGGAGGAGGCCAAGGACAAGGCCCGCCGGCGCTCCATAGGAAATATCAGGTTCATCGGGGAGCTGTTCAAACTCAAGATGCTGACAGAGGCCATCATGCACGACTGTGTGGTCAAGCTGCTGAAGAACCATGACGAGGAATCGCTGGAGTGCCTGTGCAGGCTGCTCACCACCATTGGCAAAGACCTGGACTTTGAGAAGGCCAAGGTAAGCCATAGGGATGGGCTGGGGAGGGCAGGGGAGAGGAGGGGGCTTAAATGAATTCCAGCTGGTGGTATGGGGATGCCTCTGAGGGCTGCAGGGATGTGGGTGAAGAGACATGGTTGAAGACATCTCACTGTTCCCTCTTGTCTGCTGTTGTCTGGCCTGTTTTAACCTGCTGCTGACCAAAGGAATATCTCCTAGACATGTACAGAAGTGTTCTCCCTTTTGGGCTCTGCCACAGTTTTAACGCTGACTCTGCAACACACACACACTACATATGCTAAACACACACGCATCCATATTGACGGCGCACGCAAACACACTTACACACTTCACATACGCTGCTGTTACTCTGTTTATTATATATCCTGATTGCCTACTCACTTTTACCTTTACCCACATGTACATACTGTATTGCCCTTGGTTCTCCTTGTAAACAGTCTTGTTAATGTTTTTGTTACTATTTATTTATTTTTAGCAAATATGTCTTACTTTTTAACTGCACTGTTGGGAATGGTCTCGTAAGTAAAATATTACACTGTAAAGTCTAAAGATCCCAGAAATGTTCCATATGCACAAAAAACATATTTATTTGTGCACACGTTTGTTTACATCCCTGTTAGTGAGCTTTTGCCAAGATCATCCATCCACCTGACAGGTGAGGTATATCAAGAAGCTGATTAAACAGCAAGATCATTACACAGGTGCACAATAAAAGATCACTCTAACAAGTGCAGTTTTTTCACAAAACAATGCCACAGATGTCTCAAGTTTTTTTGAGGGAGCTTGCAATTGACATGCTGACTAAAGGAATGTCCACCAGAGCTGTTGCCAAATAATTGAGTGTTTATTTCTCTACCATAAGCCACCTCCAACATAATTTTTGAGAATTTGGCAGTACGTCCGAACGGCCTCACAACCGCAGACCCCGTGTAACCATGCCAGCCCAGGACCGCCACTTCCGGCTTCTTTACCTGCGGGATCGTCTGAGACCAGCCACCCGGACAGCTGATGAAACTGTGGGTTTGCACAACCAAATAATTTCTGCACAAACCTTCAGAAACTGTCTCAGGGAAGCTCATCTGTGTGTTCGTCGTCCTCACCAGGTTCTTGACCTGACCGCAGTTTGGCATCGTAACCGACTTCAGTGGGCAAATCTTAACCTTCGATGGCCACTTGCACACTGGAGAAGTGTGCTCGTCACTGATGAATCCCGGTTTCAACTGTACTGGGCAGATGGCAGACCGCGTCATGTGGGCAAGCAGTTTGCTGATGTCAATGTTGTGAACGGAGTGCTCCATGGTGGCGGTGGGGTTATGGTATGGGCAGGCATGAGCTACGGACAATGAACACAATTGCATTTTATCAATGGCAATTTGAATGCAACGAGATCCTGAGGCCCATTGTCTTGCCATTCATCCGCCACCATAACATGTTTCAGCATGATAAACCACAGCCACATGTTGCAAGGATCTGTACACAATTCCTGGAAGATGAAAATGCCCCAGTTCTTCCATGGCCTGCATACTCACCAGACATGTAACTTATTGAGCATGTTTGGGATGCCCTGGATCAACATTTTACAAATTGTAACTCAGTAAAATCTTTGGAATTGCATGTTGTGTTTATATTTTTGTTCAGTGTACATCAAAAGTATTGTTCCAAGAAATAAAGTGCACATTGAATTACTTAATGGAGTGGAGTGAAATTAATTGAGTGTCTGGATGTCCACTGGAGTGAATAGTGAAAATGTTGTATTAATACACCACTTTGCATTGACCCTTAATTTCTCTCTTGTCATAGCCTCGTATGGATCAGTATTTCAATCAGATGGAGAAAATTGTCAAGGAGCGGAAGACATCGTCTCGGATACGGTTTATGCTGCAAGACGTGATAGATCTCCGATTGGTAAGTTGTGTGTGCGTCTCCCTCTGTGTTGGTGGGGCGGGAGCGGTGGGGATATGTGCGTGCGTGCATGCATGCATTCTTGAGATTTGTGGTGTGTGTGTGTGTTCTGTCCAGCTCAGCTGTGAGGATGTATTTTCCATTACAGTGAATCAGAATGCTCATTTTCAGTACCTCCATTTCATGCAGGCTCCCTGAGCACACCAATAATTAGATCTGAGGAAGAAAACAATCGGTGAGATTCTAATCAGTGAGATTTGAGCATAGAATTAAACATTCTGCACAGCCCTCTACACAATACTACTGTGCCATTGGGGCTATGTGACTGTTGGCCAATTATGTTGTACACAGTTCACTAATTCAAAACACCAGATTGTTTCTCTGAGGAAACTCCTTGCGTAAGTCTAACACTGCTTTTTTTCTCCAGCACAACTGGGTGTCCAGGAGAGCTGACCAGGGACCCAAGACCATCGAGCAGATCCACAAAGAGGCCAAGATCGAAGAGCAGGAGGAGCAGAGGAAGGTGCACCAGCAGCTGCTCTCCAAGGACACCAAGAGAAGGCCAGGTCAGCCAGGCCCATGGGCTAAATCCTCTTTAAGGCTTACAGCCACACTGGAATCCCCTCCCCATAACTTGCAGACTCAGAAATGCTACAGTGGCCCACAGTGGACAGAAGGCTCCCCCACTCTCTCCCTTCTGTCAACTCACCCCATTGTATTCTCTCAAGCCTGGGGCATGAGGTGTTGATGTTGTCAAAATTTGAGTTGTCTTTTAATAAACCCATTAACATCTCATCCCCCATGTGTGTTCCCTCTGTCCTCCAGAGCAGCAGCAGAGAGAACAGCAGAGGGAGCAGCGTGTGCAGCAGAGAGAGGAGACCTGGAACACTGTGCCCATGACCAAGAACAGCAGGACCATTGACCCCACCAAGATCCCCAAGATCTCCAAGGTCAGCCCCAAAAACACCTGTAGATCTCAACTTTTGACTTCCTCTTTTGGATGGTTTACCATGGAGGTTCACTGTTGTTTAAGTGTATTCTATTTTAATTACAAAATGGCGTTGGACAATAGTAGATGTTTGATTCCTTCAAGTCTTTAGAAGTTGGATGACATAACTCAAAATGTCGGGCTGACTTATGTTTATCCCATTAATGAAGATTTGTGTCCTCATTCGTCTGCAAGCACATGTCTTCCTGGACATGTTTGCATTCGTATTAGGTACATGGTCTTCCCAACTGCCATACAATGCCAACTAGAAGATGAAACACTACTGTGCTGTACTGTAGACATTACACCGCATCAGCTATTTTCTCACTTATAGGCATCCTGTAGTTCGTCATTAATACTTCTACAATATCATGTGGCAATTTGTAAGTCGCTCTGGATAAGAGCGTCTGCTAAATGACTTAAATGTAAATGTAAATGTGGCACGCATCCCTGTCCTCATGATATTGTACTGGTGGTGAAATAATACATGTCCACCTGCTGGATAGTTGCGGTACAACCACACAAAGCCTTGCATACTGGTGCATGGCATCCCCTGCTGGAGGAAAGATGTTAGAACCCCAGACAGTCCTCTGTGTGTCAGTACCAATGATGTATAAGGCAACTCTCCATTCTCAGAGATTGTTAGTCATTATTGCATTGTAGGCCCAGATCACATGATATGAGTATTGGAAGGTGAACTGTTTGTCATCATCCTATCTAGCCTCAGATGGATGAGAAGATCCAACTGGGACCACGGGCCTCACTCAACTGGATGAAGGGCAGTAGTGGAGGGGCCAAAGCCAGTGACTCTGGTGAGGAAACATAACGTGTCTCACACACACATTGATGATCCAGTTGAATTAGCTGTAATTGTGTTCTGGTTGAAATGTAATGTCCGCTGCTTCATCTTGTCTCCCATCAGAATTATCCCGGTCTGGTGGTGGTGGCGCCAGTTTAAACCGGTATTCTGCACTCCAGTCCACTCCATCTCAACCCACCACCCCACCTGCACAAAACCCAGAGTATGACACTAGAAGAACCTTGGGCAGGTAATGACCACATTTTGAAACTTGTATAATGGATTTGGTCTCTGAACATCTTATTTTGAGGCAAAACATTTGTGTTGTGTGTGTGTTTTCCCCTCCCTCAGTCGAAGCAGTGCAGGGAAAGAGCGAAGCGAGAAGCCCTTGAGCTCAGCCCCGCCGCGGCTTGGTTCCTTCGTTCGAGGCGTCAGTGCCAAAGAGCTGCTGGCGAGCCCGGCCCTGAGTCCCGAGGAGCCCCACAGAGAGCTAGAGAGCATCAGGAGGCTCAGCGTCAGCGAGGACAAGACTGAGCCAGAGGGCAGCAGAGCCAGGGAGCCTGGTAAGGCAACAAAACCCAGTTCTAGAGACATACAATGACCAAACACACAGAGAGTCAGTGGACACACACACACTCTCTCTAGCAGGGGAGGGCTCTTGTAACATTGTTGTTTCCCCCTGCAGTGAAAGCAGAGCCTGTGGTTGCCCAGTCTCCAGACAGACCTGCCCTCTCTGAGGAGGAGATGGAGAGGAAGTCCAAAGCTATCATTGACGAATTCTTGCACATCAACGACTATAAGGTACAGTCATTTTAAAGTGGAACTGACACCATTTGAACTGCTTTAAACACAGATAATCATCATATCGGTCTAAAATATCAAATGAGCAGTTTATGCTTCAAAAACAACTTTATAAGAGGTTATATTTGACTCAAAATTCCATTACATAGAGTAAGGCATTGCTGGCAGAATTAAATGGATGCTTAATACAATTCACCAATAAATCGCTAGGTAGTCTATTAAATTTTGCTATCAGGTTGTAAATCACAGCTAGTACATTTCTTTGCTGCCTCCATCCATTCAGGGGATGAACTGTTTCAGTTTTACTGACCTAATATTTTGAGAGAAAAAAGACAAAGTAAATTGATTGGGGAAACGCAACACAATCAATCTAGCTATGCAGTCCCGTTACATGGCTAAGACTATAGCTAGCTTATCTATTTATACTGAACAAAAATATCAATTGCAACATGTAAAGTGTTGGTTTCATGAGCTAAATTAAAAGATCCCTGAAATGGTAATGGCTGCTAACATTAGCCATCAAGCTAACAAAGTTAGTCCCAGATGAGTTTTCCAATGGAGCCATCTTTGTCTAGAGAAGTAATTTCCATTTTGGGGAAAAAAGCTAACTCTGCTCCATCATTAATTGAATCAGATGGCTCATTCGTCACAAAACCGACTGATATTGCCAACTACTTTAATTATTTTTTCATTGTCAAGATTAGCAAATTTAGGCAGGACATGCCAGCAAAAAACGTTGACACTACACATCCAAGTATATCTGACCAAATTATGAAAGACAAGAATTGTGTTCTTAGAAGTGTGAGTGGAAGAGGTGAAAAAATTGTCTATCAACAATGACAAGCCACCAGGTCTAACAACTTGGATGGATAATAGCGGATAATATTGCCACTCCTATTTGCCATATCTTCAATTGAAGCCTACAAGAAAGTGTGTGCCCTGGAGGGAAGCAAAAGTCATTTCGCTACCTAGGAATAGTAAAGCACTCTTTACTGGCTCAAATAGCCAACCAATCAGCATGTTACCAACCCTTAGTAAAGTTTAGGGGAAAATGTTGTTTGACCAGATACAATGCTATTTTAACAGAATTTCAGCATGCTTATAGGGAAGGACACTCAACAAGCACAGCACTTACATTTCTCTCAGCCCATCAGTAATTTGTGTATGATACAAATTGGAGGGGGTTTGTTTTGTTAAACTTCAGTGTGGCTTTTGGCATTATCGATCATAATCTGCTGCTGTAAAAACTTGTGTTATGGCTTTACACCCTCTGCTATATTGTGGATTACAAGTTAACTGTCGAATAAAACACAGAGGGTGTTCTTTAATGGAAGCCTCTCCAACATCATACAGATAAAATCAGGAATTTCTCAGGGCAACTGTCTAGGCCCCTTACTTTTTTCAATCTTTACTCACAACATGCCACTGGCTTTGAGTAAAGCCAGTGTGTCTATGTATGCGGATAAATCAACACTATACACGTCAGCTACTACGGCGACTGAAATGACTGCAACACTTAAAGGGGCTGCAGTTAGTTTCAGAATGGGTGGCAAGGAATAAGTTAGTCCTAAATATTTCAAAAACTAAAATAATTAGTTTTTAGAACACACATGATAACATATGCACTATATACACATGGATTTTGTGTTGTAGATATGTGGCAGTGGAGTTGGGACCTGAGGGCACACACTTAGTGTGATGTGAAATATGTTATGAATGTATTGAAAAGTTTTTTAAATTATATAACTGCCTTAATTTTGCTGGACCTCAGGAAGTGTAGATGCTGCCTTTGCAGCAGCTAATTGGCATCCATAGAAATAAATGCACAAAAAAAAGCCTTTTCTCTCAAATTTGCTTGCACAAATTTGTTTACATCCCTGGTATTGAGCATTTCTCCTTTGCCAAGATAATCCAGCCACCTGACCAGTGTGGCATATCAAGAAGCTGATTAAACAGCATAATTATTACACAGATCCACCTTGTGCTGTGGACAATAAAAGGTCACTCTAACGTGCAGTTTTGTCACACAACACAATGGCACCGATGTTTAAAGTTTTGAGGGAGCATGAATTTCCACCAAAGCTGTTGCCAGAGAATTTAATGTTAATTTCTCTACCATAAGCTACATCCAACGTCGTTTTAGAGAACTTGGCAGTATGTCTAACCAGCCTCACAACCGCAGACCACATGTAACCATGCCAGCCCAGGATCTCCACATCAGGCTTCTTCACTGCGGGATTGTCTGAGATGAACCTGTGGGTTTGCACAAACTCTCAGAAAGAGTGTGCAAAGCTGTCATCAAGGCAAAGGGGGGCTACTTTGAAGAATCTCAAATATAAAATAGATTTTGATTTGTTTAACACTTTCTTGGTTACTACAAGATTCCATATGTGATATTTCATAGTTTTGATGTCTTCAATATTATTCTACAATGTAGAAGAAAAATAATAAAGAAACCCTGGAATGAGTAAGTGTGTACAAACGTTTTGACTGTTACTGTATGTGCTCGCTTGTCACAAAATAATTTTATTTTGTCATTCTTCCCATTTGATGGTGCTTAATCTGTGCCCGGTCCTCTGATAATGCTGCATACTGTATGTGCATGCTTTTGTATTTTACTCTACAGGAAGTTTGTAACACCAATATGTGTGTTTGTATTCTCTGTAGGAGGCTGTGCAGTGTGTGAACGAGCTGGACCTGTCCTCTCAGCTCCACGTGTTTGTTCGTGTGGGGGTGGAGTCCACCCTGGAGCGCAGTCAGATCACACGGGACCACATGGGCCAGCTCCTCTTCCAGTTAGTGCAGCAGGGCACCCTGCCCAAGCCCCAGTTCTTCAAAGGGTCAGCCTGCCTACATATCCATCTGCTCTCATTCGAGCTGTCATCGAACAACTGTGCTGTATCTAAAATGGCTGTCTCCTCAGAATATCTGTGTTTCCTTCAGGTTTGCTGACACCCTTGAACTGGCGGACGACATGGCCATTGACATTCCCCATATCTGGCTGTATCTGGCCGAGCTGCTCAGCCCTGTGCTGAGAGACGGGGGCTTCTCTATGAGAGAGCTCTTTAGGTAACACCGCTACTCTACAGCACAACAATATTGTATTGTTATCTCCCTGTAAAGTTATGGGGATCAATGGGGGGTTATTATTGCATCAACAGATCTGATCAGATCACTCCACATGCAACCCACATTTATTCAGATCTCACAGTCTGCATGATGAGTAAAATGTACCCCATTCCGTTCCCTCTCAAGGATTGCTGCTTGTTGCTATCGCAGTTCTTTCATTATGGAGTGTTGATGTTGGCTCTCACACCTCCATTCCCTGCTTTCTGTAATCTGTGATATGAAGGAAAACAGTTGGGCGGGATAGAACCGCTGGAGACATCTAATGCTTTTCTCTTTGTCCACAGTGAATTAAGCAAACCTTTACTTCCTGTTGGAAGAGCTGGGGTCTTATTTTCTGAAATACTGCACATACTATGCAAACAAATGGTAAGTTACATTGTGTGGGTTTTATTCCTCTAGTTATTTTTTTCCTCTAATATTCCTGAAATAATGTTTTACCCCTTTAGCTCTTCTGACCTGAGAGGGAATTTCACACAGCATCTTGTTAATATAGCTGTCGGATATTTTTGCATTACTTTTGTCGGGGTGCAAGTGAGTATCAAGTCAGCAAACCCATTAACTATTGGATGCCAGGGTTCTGACATGTTGTCCTGTCTGTCTCCCACACAGAGCCATAGGAAAGTAGGCACCTTGTGGAGAAAGGCAGACCTCAGCTGGAGTGACTTTCTGCCAGAGGAAGAGGACATCCAGGATTTCATCTCGCAGCAGGTTAGTGAGAGAGACTCATTGTATTACGGCATGGAGGCATCCCAACAAACGGTTTCACAGCAACCTAAACCTTCTCTCCTCTCCATCTCCCCTCCTGTCAGAAGCTCCAGTTCACTGTGGTGGACTGCTCTAGCCCTGAGGCAGCCCTCTCTGCGACAGAATTGTCCCCCGAGGTGCTCAACCGGCAGCTGGAGAGACTCCTGCTGGAGGACATGGCCAGTGATGAGCAGATCTTTGACTGGGTAGAGGTATGAACTGTAACATTAAAAGCCCACTACACAGCCCAGCACAGGCACGTTTGGCTTTGTCATACACATATTGGATTATAAATACATAGTGTTGCATATTTCAAGTGAAGTGTCAGAGATCCAGGCACTGATGTCGTGCAGCTTTCCCATGTCTAACCGGAGCTTCTTTGTGCTCCTCTGTTGTCCGCCACATCCCAGGCAAATCTAGATGAATCTCAGATGAGCTCGTCTCCGTTCCTGAGAGCTCTGATGACTGCTGTGTGTAAGGCAGCGGTGAAAGGTAAGCTGTCATTCTTTTAGCGAGGGACAGTCCATTGTTTTGTATATATTATATAGCTAGAGCAGTTCACAATCATTTTCTCCATCTTTGTTTCTTGTGTAGATGAAAGCACTTCCTGTCGAGTGGACGTAGCCATCATACAGAGGAGATTGCCCGTATTACTCAAGTACCTTAACTCAGACACTGAGCGACAGCTTCAAGCACTTTATGCACTTCAGGCGCTGATCGTCACACTGGATCAGCCTCCTAGTAAGTAACATGCCACTTAGAACGTTAAACCTGAAGATTTACTATAAAGATATGAGCACGGTTCTGTCTCCTGCCCTGCACAGAACCATTTTATATTTACTTTTTTATTCTTGACAAAACTAAAATGTTTTTTTGTCACATACACCAGATCAGTGCAGTAAATTGTTTGGTTTTACAGGGTCAGACATAATAGCACGGTGCCCCTGGATCAAATTGGGGTTAAGTGCCTTTTCTCAAGGGCCCATTGACAGATTTTTCACCTTGTCGGCTCAGGTTTCTGAACCAGCAACCTTTCTGTTATTGACCCTATGCTTTATATGTTAGGCTACCTGCCACCCTGAAGACATCCTTTTATGGTTTTATTTCATGCAGCCATTGCTATTATATAAAAATGTCTTCATGAACTTACTATGAAAACAGACTCATTTAAAGCTAGAATCCTTAGTTGCTACATACATTTTTTTTAAACTTGTTAATGAATGATATATACACCCATTTACCTAGTTGTATAAAAAATTATAAATAAAATAAAATGTTATTCTTGAATAATATATCTTATAAATCACTTACAAGCTTAGTTTAATTGTCATACCCCATCAGAACCCGAAATATGCTTGTTTTACTCCAATGTTTGTAAACAATGCAAATGTAACATGGTTAAATCTTTGAATTTAACCACTCAAATGTTGATATCATGGATGGATAGTCCTTGCATACATAGCTCTGTCTATGAATTTGAGTGGTTACATTTCTCCAGGCCCATCCCTCAGCTTTTTATCAAAACATAGGTGGGGAGCCACTTATCGTTTCAATTAAGGATTCTAGATTTAAGGGATTTGGTTATTATAGCCCTTTCCCCTCTGTCTCTCCAGACCTGCTCCGGATGTTCTTTGACTGTCTGTATGACGAGGACGTCATCTCGGAGGACGCTTTTTACAAGTGGGAGACCAGCAAGGACCCCGCGGAGCAGCTGGGCAAAGGTGTGGCTCTCAAGTCTGTAACCGCTTTCTTCACCTGGCTGAGGGAGGCCGAGGAAGAGTCGGAGGATAATTGACAAGGGAGCAGGTGACCGCTGCAAGCCTCCAGGACAAGAGGCCAGCTGTTGCTACATAGAATAACTGCATCCTCGTAGCAGAACAAACGGACAAACCTACAAAATGTGTGCGGGCAGAATGACATGTATACGGCTGGAATTTTTTCTGCGGAATGGTTCTGAGACATGCCGCCATTTTGAGTTTGAATTCTAACGGCGGAAGCACTAAATACCTGTATTATACATAGAAAATATTTTTGTTTTAAATTTTAACTTACTTTTCTTTTGTTACTTTTTAAGAAGAGACTTAAAGATACATAGGTTCCGGACTCTTTAATTTATTATTTTTTTAAGGACTGCAAATATGGACGTTTATTTAACATTTGCAGATGCTCACAATGAGAACATTGATGAATAGAAATAACAATATTAATTATAATAACAATAATAATTGTGAAATAAATAGCCTCCCTGGATTCCATGTTGTTTGGTTGAAAACAGGGTAAAAAGTTATTTTGGAATGTAGGGGAAGGCAGAGAGTGATTGCACAGGGACAACTGACGTCAATGGTTATCAGTGATTAATCACAGGAAGTGTTTCCTCTGATTTGGCTTGCTCTCTATGTGATATGTACGTAAGCTTCCCAAGAGGCAGCGGTATGCATTCAAGAAGCAATGCAAGTCAGTCCACAAAAGAACATCACATGAACATAAATAAACAACAATGAACAATAGATGCATTCAAATGAAATAAGCAAAATGCAAGTTTAAAAAGCAAATGCCAGGGTTGCTGAACATGAAGCGCTTGTAATACTTCAGACCTACAGAGCAAATCAAAAGCTTGTAAATACATTAAAGACAAAAAAGGAATTTAAAAAACATAGCAAATGCAATCAATGGTGGTTATTTTGTTGAGTGGTGATGTTTGCACTACAAGAGTTTTTTTACTTGGTTTTAACATTGCTTGCAATGCAGACTGAAGTTGAAAGTTAATTTTGTGTCAAGTGCCATCTCTAAAATGAGACTACAGTATAGGAATTGTAAAAGATACATTACCAAAAGTATGTGAACAGCTGCTCGTCGAGCATCTCATTCTAAAATCACGGGCATTAATATGGAGTTGGGCCCCCCTTTGTTGCTATAACAGCCTCCACTCTTCTAAGAGGGAAGGCTTTCCACTAGATGTTGAGACATTGCTGTGGGGACTTGCTTCCATTCTGCAACAAGAGCATTAGTGAGGCCAGTCACTGATGTTGGGTGATTAGACATGGCTTGCAGTCAACGTTCCAATTCATCCCAAAGGTGTTTGATGGGGTTGAGGTCCTTGAAGGGCGGTCTACTGCCAATGTTTTTCTATGGAGATTGCATGGCTGTGTACTCTTTTATACACCTGTCAGCAAATGGTGTGGCTGAAAAAGCAGAATCCACATACTTTTGTGTATATAAGCAACTATTGGCGGACCAATGACGTTAACTAGAACAATTAGCATCTATTATTGAGTCTTTTCTAATAAGAGTTGCCAGTTTTCTCCATTCATGCACATTGGTTGAAAAGCAAATTAGCGACAGTAACTTTTCCTCAACGGGGGATTGACCGTATCTTATTTTATAACCTGTATTAGTGTGGAAATATTGTAATGAACTAGCTGAGCACGATGTAAGATGGGGCATGATTGTGGTAGGACAAGTCATATCTTGCATAGCCTTATGATGTTTGCCAGCATTCCTATGTAATGCTCATGTGATCTCTAATTCCGGTGTAGTTACTGAACTGAAGTTACACTCCACTGTAATGGATGAGCGGAAACCTCTGCAGAGGGCATTCACATACAGTCTGCAGAAATGTAAGTCTGTGTCTACCATTGCCTTTGATCACATTTCAGATGATTTCTAACTTTGACAGACTGGAAACCAGTAATGGTATTTGAAATCTAGATTGGAGCTGACGGAGACCATCGGGAAAATGAAATATTCAAACAGCTTTCATAACAAATACTTAATGGATAGGATTTCATTGGTAGCTGCAGGTATGGGATGACCTAATCTTGGAGAGACTAGGGTTAACCCATAGAGATGGACTAGTGCCCAGAAGTCTGTTTTAGCATTGGCAGCGCCATTGAGGACTTTCATCATTTTGAAGTGGTCAACTGGGTGCTGATTTCCTATGGGTTAAGGAAGGATCACATAATTCCATCCAGGTCATAAAGTGTGATCAGCCAATGAAATATATTTATGAGCAAACGTTGGCAGTAAATCGCCAACCTTGGATTTATACCTGTTCAAACAACACATTCTAGGTGGCAGTATGCACCCTTTCAATTTGTTTACCAACTCATAGAAGTAGTAGATTAAAATTGACTACTTCAAAATGGAGAAGGCCTCAATGGCGCTGCCCATGCTCTCAGAAGCCATAATAGGACAGATATATAATGTTGCGTCCTTTAACTATCTGAGTTAACCTTATCCAGCTACAATCAAGTAGGCCAACACTGTAGTCCACAGTGACTTCTGCAGGACAAAGGTTGGCGCCGGGTTAGCGAGAACATATATCTGAACCAAAGACATGTATAACTAACCCAATATAGTTCATCTGCGTATTTTACAGTGGGAGCATAGTGGGCAGAACAAGCCAGAAGGGGCAAAGTCAAGCACAAGCTAGCGATATAGTATTGGCGCGTTGTAGCGTGTATTTCCGTTAGGGAATGCCTCTGAAGTGCACAAACTAATTCCCGCCGCTGGACTTCCTCTCACTACCATATTTGGTGGTGAGAACGTTCTAAACGGATGCTTCAGCTTTATAGTCCCGGTGACGTGTCTGTGTTACCTAGTTATGTTTGTGTCTGGATCTCTCAGGTTGGAATGCCGTAGCCATTTTAGAATGGCACGTCGCGTTGAACAACAAAGGATAGTAAAAGCCAATCAGTCTCCTTTGTTGTTCAACGCGATATTCTGCATGCCATTCCAAAATGGCTGCTGTGGCTTCTGTTGTAGTCATAAGGGCGAAAAGCGCAGTTTTAATTAAAAACGAGCAGTATTTCAATCTTTAACTTATAATTTTAGATAATAGGATAATTAGGAGTACAGCAACATCTTCCATCCCTGGTACGTTTTCCCAGCCATATCCCGCCCCTTCTACGTGCTGTCCACATTCTGGTAGCTATGCGTTTCGACCTGAAGGGTTCAGATGTATTTACTGGGTCGGAACAGTTCTGGCTACTTGCCTGGTAAGCAAATCTGGGAGAAGAGATTCCAGATAGAAATTCTGCAGTATTTTATTAGAATTTATACTTTTCACATGTTCCAAATCATTATACAACATTGGCATTCAATGGGGTTGAGTAGAGCACTGCAAAATCACTGTATTACATCCCAAATAAGTATTAATTGGGTGCGTTCCAGCGGGTAGGTTTACGATCCATGTTGTTGCATTTAGTCATACTAAACAGAATATTTGAGAACCACACCTGGAGACATGTATGTCTCAGGAATCACCTGGTGCTTCGGTAAAGTTACACATTCTATCTAGCAGGTACTGAAACGTATATAAATTGCTGCCTCGTTCAGTGAGTGACGAAGTCATCAAGTGGTTACATAGCATGGAATATCCCGACTTTACACAGGATGTAACGCAAGTAATGCAGTTTGAGGGGATCGACCAGAACGAGATGCTGCAGAGATTTTCTGACCTTGCGCACATTCAGATGAGTTGTTATTTGGGATGAATACACGGTGATTTGTAGATTGTAATTCAGCACCGTGTGCCCTGCGACAATCCCTCAAATGTTCTAGTTGCATTCCAGGTTGTCAGAAGATTGCTATATATATTGTGGTTCCCGAGATGTTACCTACTACTTCCTTTATTTAACTAGGCAATTCAGTTAAGAACAAATTCTTATTTACAATGACATTCTAGGAACAGTTGGTTAACTGCCGTGTTCAGGGGCAGAAAGACCTTGTCAGCTCGGGATTCGATCAAGCAACCTTTCGGTTACTCGGCTACCTGCCGCCCCAGTACCTCTTTTGTGTGCGATTTAAAATTAACATTGGTTCAAGGACATGCATCTGGTGTAATAGAAGCAATAATTGGTATCATGATTGTCTTTGGGAAAAAATAGTATTTACATGAAGATTTAACACAAATATTGCCATTTCCCCACTCACTATAGTGGGGGATCCTGTTTTCTGCAAACAATGCCTACAGTACAGCAGTTGGCCTTTCATGGCTTCAATGAGAGTGGGCAGTAATTCTCCGCTGATTTAAATAACTATTTTAGTGCTATTCGGGATCCTTGGGGACAAAAGGGGTTAGTTATAATTATAAACTGTGGGTTTTGAGCCCTGATTGGCTGACAGCCGTGGTATATCAGACCATATACCACGCTATGACAACTTGTTTTTACTGCTCAAATTCCTTTGGTAAATATGGCAATAAGGCACTTCTGAGGTTTGTGATATATGGCCAATATACCACATTTAAGGGCTGTGTCCAGGCACTCGATGTTGATCAGGCTAAGGAACAGCCCTTAGCCGTGGTATATTGGCCATATACCACACCCCTCGTTCCTTATTGCTTAAATATCTTTGCCTTAACCACAGTTTCTAAATCCAGAGGCGCAACATCCTGGAACGCTTGCGAAACAAGCCAGCCAGGGTTTTGGGTTTCAGAAGTCCGAGTGCAGTGAAAAATCTAAAGGCACAATCTAGATTCGTCCATGTTTAATGTAGTTGAACATGTTTTTACTGCAACCTCGTGAAACTGGCACGTTTCACTGATTTTATTGTGAAGGAGTAACTTTGACGGTGTGCACATGCGCAGTTCGGCACGAGATGACCCGTTGTGTTTCTTCCCTTGAGTTTAGCTAACCAACGTCGCCATGACCTCGCCTAATAATAAAGCGTCAGCATGCGTCATTCATTTCGAACCAACAAGTGTGCTTACATGACCTTCATTTGAAATACAAGATAAAAGCGGCAATAGTACTGTTTGTCAATTTTGAAACGCCGTAGCCCGTATGCGCTTCCTCAAAATAGTCAGAATTAACGCAAAATAACTCCAATCTGTCATGGATTTTTGCGTTTTTGCCAAGGAGATCTAATAGTCTAAATTTGCACGAGGACGAGTCCTATATCCTCAAATGACAATGGGCACTTCACGGAAGAATCCCTCTACTGTTGACCAATCGCAGATGTGGGGGCGTAGACTTCAGCTACAGATGTCGGCTTGCCTCAAACATTTTGTGTGCCCCAGCATATATTATGTTGTTATAATATATGCACGAACTGTTTCGTCTGGGAAGCATGCAGATCTTCATACTATACTCAGTGGTGAAATAAGTACCCAATTGTCATACAAGAGTAGAAGTAAAGATACCTTAATAGAATATGACTCAAGTGAAAGTCACCCAGTAAAATATTACTTATCTGCAGTAAAAGTCAGTGTTTGGTTTTAAATATACCTAAGTATCAAAAGTAATTTATAAAATATACTAAAATGTATGTTTTTAAATATCAAATTATAAATCATTTTAAATTCCTTATTATGCAAACCAGATGGCACAATTTATTTTTATTGCTCCTGAGCGGTTCAGCGGTCTGTGTCACATTCGGCCATGATTGGGAGTCCCATAGGGTGGCGCACAATTGGCCCAGCGTCGTCGGGGTTTGGCCGGAGTATGCCGCCATTGTAAATAAGATTTGGTTCTTAACTGACTTGCCTAGTTAAATAAAGGTTAAAGAAAAAAATTGATAGCCAGGGGCACACTCCAAACACAATTTACGAAGGAAGCATTTGTGTTTAGGTTGTCCACCAGATCAGAGGCAGCACAGATGACCAGTGATGTTCTCTTGATAAGTGCGTGAATTGGACCATTTTCTCTGTTGATCCCGATTCACCCACTTATTTGCAAGCCCACTTTCATACAAACTCCCAAGTATGCAGTTACCAATCCTTGTTTTAACCGACATAATTTGGCTTCAATGCCTATTGAGTCTTCACATAGGAATGAGATCGATGGCTTTGTCCAGTCATTTAAACAGTCATTGACCCTAACGCCTAACCCCTACCCTAAACCTGTTTTGTAAATGTTAAATTCAATGGGGTGACGTCATAGTTGGACGTCCCAAGGATTCTACATAGCAAGAACCAACAAAGAACACACCCAACGTGACACCACACCCACGAGGTTGCTACGTGTACGTTCAAGGGGGAGGGGCACGTAAGTAACAAAAAAAAAAGAAGGAAAGGAGAGCGAAGCTATTTTATTTCAACATCTTTATAGAAAGTCTAAAGGTAAGAATATAAACAATTGTTCGTGGTTAGTCCCTGCAAAAAGCGTTCTACATTAGATATTTTGCAAAAATGCATGCGCCGTTTTCTTATTTACCAATGCAACTTCGGTGCATTTTACCATCAGCTCTATGCAGCGCCATTACGGTGTGGGGTGGCCTAAATCAATGGACAAAATGGCCATATTTGAATTTTTACTGGAAGACGTGCATCTTAACCGATATTCATTTTTGATAACTATTTACACGCCCCCACCATTCCAAAACACTATAGAAAAGTGCACACTGCTTGTGGTTTTATCGATGATTGACGATAATGTACTTTGCAAAGAGCAGTATCTTGCGTTTGATGAATGAGGCCATGATTGACGTTTCCTCGCACATACAGAAGCAGTGGGTGACTGCTTCTGTATGGGTGATGCTAAGTTGCTTTAGATCCAATAACAGTATTGTGATCGGTAATACATCATTTATATGTCAGTGCTGAGGAAATGTTTTAATTTATAATTTTGCGTCTCTATAGTCAACAGTTTGGAGTCATGCCTATACGTCGTGCAGCTGGGACTCCACCCCAGGAGACACCCCCCTTGGCTGCACCAGATGGAGGTGAGTTCAAGACCCTCGACATGAACAGGAACTATGCTTTGAGATTCAGATTGGTACCCAGCATTGACAGGCTATGAGTGAATAGTCACCCTTGACAGGACCTGATTGGAATTCTGGTGAATCTAGGTCTTGCCCGCTATTAGTGGTTATTTTAGGAAAGTGTGGAATCAGACATTGTTCAGAGTTCTTGTTGTTGAGTGGCATGTAAATATTTGTACATCTACTTGCTGAATTGACATATTCACTCTGGTCTTCCTCCTTCCACATTTCTCTTCAGAGCCTGATGCCAGCTCTGAGGAATCTGCCTCTGTTGAGGAGGAGCAGGAGGTAGCACCCGCAGCCCCAGTAGCCAAGAAGGGGGAGGGTCAAGGAGAATGTGAGGGCACAGGTGAAGGAGACCCAAAAGAGAATGGTGAGAAACCTGATGAATCGACTGGAAAGAAGACTGAGGAGAAGAAGACTGAGGGGGAAGAGGCTGAGAAGGAGTGAGTTGCTTGTGCTCAAACCCTGCAAAGGTTGCATTCATATCTATTTCGATAAATTTATTTCACATTTTCGTGCTTGCTGTGTTGTGGTTTGGCTGCAGAGAGAAAGATGGAGTGAAAGAGAAAGTCAAGAAGCCTATTAAAAGGACCATTCCTGCCTGGGCCACCATGTCTGCCAGCAAACGTGCAACGCTCACTAATAAGAGCACCTCCACCATGCAGCCGCCTAGGATGGACGACATCCTCATTGAGGCTATTGAGGTCTGTACACAACACTTATTACTAGGGATGCACAATATATCGGTGAACATATTGGAATAGGCCCATATTGGCTCAAAATGCCAACATCGGTATCGGCCCGATGTCTAGTTTAACACCGATGTTATAAACTGATGTCAAAGCTGCCATGCATACCTATATAACGTAGGTACATGACGTAATGACGCCACATAACATTTTGCGCTACACGTGCAACACAGCATTCCTAACCTAGTCCACAATGTCTGCTCTATGGCTCGAGCAGGCAACAAGCCAAGCAGTCATTTGAAAGAGTAAGAACATTTCAACGAGACAACTCAAAGGCGAAATCCATTAAAGCCAAGATAATTGGGATTCATAGCCCTTGACAATCAACCGGTCTCTGTCATGGTGATGTTGGCTTTCGCCGACTGGTCGAGCACTGGTACACATTACCAAGTGCGCTATTTTTCAGATGTTGGCCTTCCGGAGTTACACAGTAATAGCATCACTGCTATGAGCTTCACGACATACATACTATGGAATGCCATTTGTGTCTTTGCCTGTCAAAAACGATACAGTAGCACTGTCAAAGCTGTACAGAAAAGTCTGCAAACAAGCAAACACCGGCCACAAACAATGTGTTGAAAATACCGCGTTGGTAATAAAGCATTTGTTCAACCGCAACTTCTGGAGTAGCTAGCTTTAGCTTGGTACCTAGCTAGCACCAATACAATCAGTCTGAAAAAAATGACCAGTAGAAACTGCAGTCATATTCATTATTCTTAGCAATGATTTAGGAATCCTTGTAAGTATTAGCTAGGTTGCCACTTGTTGTTCAACTATTGAAATTGAACTTCAATTCATGAAACTAAAGAGCTAGCCAGCTACTTAGCCTGTTGCCCAAAGCTAATGTTATAAGCAGCCAGCTAGCTTCATCTGGCTAGTGAGGCTTGACCGGACCGGGTTATGTTTTGTGAAGCTAGCCACAATAAGGATTAGGCACAATAGTGGAATTTGCAGTTTGCCTTCAAAATAAAAGTATGTCATTGACAGTGATGCAAATGAATACAAATAGTAGAATTATGCTATATTTTTATTTTGAAGGATAACTGCAAAGTCCACTATTGTGGCTAATCCTTATTGTGGCTAGCTTCAAATAGATGGGTCCGACCACCATTAATCAAATAAGAACTGTCTTATAAGGTTATCGGTATCGGCCAAAAAATGTCATATCGGTGCATCACTACTTATTATGTTGTTATCCCTTACTCCCCACTAATGCTGCACCTGCAATTTATCACACTTCCTCTCTGCAGTCCTGCAAGGAGAAGACTGGGGCCTCAGCCCATTCTGTCATGAAGTACATTGTGAAGAAATACCCTAACCTGGAGTTGGACAAGAGGAAATTCCTTCTCAAGAAGGCTCTCAAGAGGCAGCTGGAGAAGGGCACCGTCAAACAGGTGAGAAGTCCTTATCCCTGACCACAGCTAACAGTGAATTAACATGAATTGCTCATTTTAGGTGGCAGCCTATCCTAGTGTTTGACCTGTGGGTTACATGTTGTGGTGTCCTATACCCTGTGCGTCTGGTACTTTATTGGCCTGCATACTCATGTTCCTTTACCTCCTATTCACTCTCACAGCTGAAGGGTAAAGGCCTTTCTGGAAGCTTTACCATTGGGAAGCAGCCCCCTAATAAATCCACTGCTAAAGGGGTAGGCATTTTCAGTCACCTATCTACAAACTTAAACAATAGCAATGTACCATTATCTGATTGTCCCATTTGGCTTTTAGCAGACATAATTTGAAATAAAATATACGGTGCATACCTATATAATGTAGGTACATGTGTCATTTAGCAGACACTTTTATCCAAAGCGACTCAGTCATGCTTGCATACATTTTCTGTATGGGTAGTCCTGGAAACCGAACCAACTATCATGGCGTTGCAAGTGCCATGCTCTACCAACTGAGTTTGACTGTGATTCTGATGGTTTGGTGCTAGAAGCCGATGGCAGTAGCTCCTGGGTTGAAGGCAGAGACCCTTGGGGATGCTCTGCCCCTGATCATCACACGGCTATGTGAGCCCAAAGAGGCGTCTTACATTCTGATCAAGAAATATGTGGAGCAGCACTTCCCTCAACTCAACGTGGAGCATCGGTAAATACCTTTTTTATTGTCATATTTGATTGGGAATGGTTTCAATGATCGGGTCCTGTTATTCTCTGAGTACGTAAACGCATGCTAACTTGACGTTGTACCTGACATGGTAATGCAAACTTCTGCGCAACCCAAATCTACAGTATGTTTAATGCAGTCTGAAAATAAGGAACCCACTACCTTTTGAACTGTCCAAAGTTGTGTAGGTTAAAATAGGGTTCTCAATGCAGTCACCGATTCATTCCTAGGCCGGATATCCTAAAGAGTGGCCTGGTGAGAGCTGTGGACAAGGGTCAACTGGAGCAGATCACAGGAAAAGGTGCCTCTGGAACATTCCAGGTTAGTCTTGTACTAAAGGAATGCACAATTCAGTCTACTCCATAAAGGCCTTTGGCGTCTATAATGTCAGATATTTGCTCTGAAGTGTTTCTCTCAGACTCTCTCTTACCCCCTCACAGCTGAAGCGGGAAGGGGGCAAGTTCCTGCTTAAAGGTGGGCCCCTGGAGGATGCTATCATGACGGCCATCGTGGCCATGAACGAACCCAAGACTTGCAGTACCACCACACTCCGCAAATTCCTGTTAGAGACAAACAAGGACAGCATGGAGTACCGTGTGGGTAAGACCTGTTCCCTTACTCTCCTAACTGAACCACTGCTTTGACAATGTGTGAATACCTACCTGAAACTGCAGGAGCTCTCTCATTACCTGGGTTGAATCAGAGATGTTAAGATTCTTTATTGACACTGGGCACTTCTCTTCCATCAGTGAACAGCCTAAAGAGGACACTGCAGAAGTGTAAAATGATGGGCTGGATGGAGCAGATCACTGGGAATGGGCTAAATGGGACCTACCAGCTCTGCTACCCTTACCACCCCAGGTAGAACTCCACCCTAGGAAGATTACACTGCGAAGTTCATTGCTGACCTCTGTACATAATTGCACAAATGTGTGCTATACCAGGAGCAGTATTATTCTCTGTTTAGAAAGATGCTGACTACACTACTAATCATGTCACTTTTCATTCATGTTTACTGAACCTCTGATGTACTAAATATTTCAACAGTCTGGTAGTAATAACAGAAATGCCCGCACTCTTGCAATACCTTTTATTTATTTTGGGGGGCTCAGGTTAGAGATCAGATTGTTTTTTTTATTCCACAGCCCAGCCATTCTGTTCCCAGAAAAACAGAAGGTGAAAGAGCAGAAAATGGCAGAGAAGGCTAAACGCAGAAAGATGGTTGACTCGTCTGATGAGGAGGAAGAGGAGTCGTCTGAGGAGGATGAGGAGTCAGATGATGAACCCCCTCCTAAGAGGTGAGTCCAAGGTCAAATTGCTGAAATCCAATGAAAATAGTAGAGTTTCAAATGGTTCACTGCTAACAGTGTATTTGTTCAATACGATCCTTAGGAAAGCTGTGAAGCGGCCACCACCTAAAGCACGTCGCCCTCCCCCCAGCAAGAAGTCACAGCCGGCAAGTCAGTCAAGGGCTAAGGGCAAGAAAAGAGCTGCCCCTGCTAAGAGATCTGCACCCCCAGTCAAGAAACCAGCACCCCAAGCTAAAAAAGCAGCACCCCCAGCCAAGAAGCCTGCTCCCCTAGCGAGGAAACCAGTGCCACCAACAAACAAACCAGTGCCCCCGGTTAAGAAACCTGCAGCTGCCAGTAAAGCTGTAGCCTCAAAGAAGACTCCCCCACCAGCTACGGCGGCACCCACACCAGTCAAGAAAGCTGCTCCAGCGAGCAAGCCCAAAACACCCATTGTCAAAAAGCTGACAAGCAGGGCATCAAAGCGCCCAGTGCCCAAAAAGTCACCACCTGCGAAGAAGGAAGCGGCCAAATCTGCAGTGAAGGCCAAGCCAGCAGCCCGCAAGTCCCTGAGGGAGCGGAAGTGAGCTCACTATTGACCAGTAGTGGAAGTTTAACTGTAGCTCTGAAGACTGCAGTGCTCTGCCTCTAGCCATGCTCTCTTTCGCATCATTGTTTTCTCCCTGTTTGGGGCTCTAGGATTCTTCTCTGTAGGATAGGGATGTGACAGTTATCAGTTCATGTCAATTTACTGTACTTTGAACTGTTACATTTCTGTGAACCCAACCTCTGAACACCATTGTGTAGAAAGTCCTCTTCAAATACTGTAAAATTGCCTAGGTATTGAATTGTGAAATGTCACAATTTCCCTCACACACTTGTGTATATGCAGAGATCTAACAAAATCAAAGTGACTTGTCTTTTAATTTTAACATTTAATCCCAATCCACTTTCCCATGTTTTAGCTTGACACATTCCTTGTATAAAAATATAGAATTCTCTACATTTAATCTGGAGTAAATTTTCAAATCTTAAAGAATATTGAGATTTATGTAAGTGAATTTGAGAGCATGAGAATTTTTCATGTAATGAATTGTGTTATTTAAATTACATTTCCTTGATCAGTTGCAGGGCCCATGGTTAAAATAATTAATTTGATTGGAGACTGACATAAGGAAGCAATTTGTCATTGTTATATTCAGTACTACTGCATAATATTAGGGGAATATTTTTTTAAAGTGCGTAACTAATGAACGTTCATTTTATCATATAAAGCTAAAAATAAAATAAAAAGATACAAAATCGTCTACATTCTGTGTAATAATACAAGATTTGAAGAAACTTCATTTTGAAGGTGTGGCTCATGCATACCTTGCATGCGTGTACTCTTTATGTTATGCTTTTTTCCAAGTCGTTATTAAAATTGCTATTTGTACTAAATTCCTTGTAATTCATTCTGTCATGGTCTTAAGGAAGGGTACAAACACCAAATACAGCATCTGCTGGTGGATCATAAGTTGGAGCAAATGTATACATTATAGGGTAGTGGCTACAAACTACAAATCAATAGATGTCCATTTGATTCACTCAAAGTGCTGGATGTTTCAGTTGTGGGTTATTGAAATAGATATACCTAATTTGGCAATGTCACTTTGCAAATTAGGCCATATCCAGACCGCTTATGAATCATTTTGGTGAATGAAGATATTCAAAACATTGTTTACTTATCATGCAAATTGAAACATGTTGAGGAAATGAGATGAGAATAACAATTCAGGAACAATGGGCTACCGCAGGGATAGTACCTAGCCGACTATACGCAACTCCATGATTTGTGTTTAATCGGCTAGGGTGCTACTGAACCAGTAGCTGCAGGTACCCTTGGGTTTGAGTACTACTTAACATCTACTAATTCTCAATGAGTGTACTTTTGGGGTGGGGAATAGTCGACATGGTCATGGAAAGGCTAGAGAAAAGGTTTTCTCCCGAGGGAAATAAAGTTTTTCATGCTCAACAGTTTCCCTTGTGTGTCCTCCAGCCAATTTGACACAGCTGTGGGAAGCATCCCTATGGAACACTTTCGACACCTTGTAGAGTCCATGCCCTGAAGAATTGAGGCTGTTCTGGGGGCAAATGGGAGGGGGGTGCAACTCAATATTAGGAGGGAGTCCTTTATGTTTTGTACATTCAGTGTACACTGTCTCGAAAGAGCCATGTTTCCAGTCACGCCCAAACACACCGGTGAATGGCCAACCCTTTTCTGAATTGAGTTGGGAAATACGCTGCTCTGTGGGCTTCAGGGTCCGTGTACATTTCGTTATCAAAATTGAGAATGGAAAAACTACATTTGAAAATCAGAAATCAACTTGTTTTCTAATTTGTTTGGCTTGCACTTGCTAGCACTAGCTATTAGAATAAAGTAATATGACATCTCATTTTGTCTTAGCTTGTAACTTGTAAAATATGTATATATTTTTGGACAAAACTAAAAACAAACATTTAATATATTGTGTTATTTGTTTTATATTATTACATGTACAATTTTGAAACAATTGAGAAACGGAATCGTTTTGCGTTTTTCCATTCTTCGTTTTTATTCGGAAATCAAAATAACGAAATGTACACGGACCCGTCAGCTTGATAAGGTGAAGCAACCTTGAGTAGGAGGGGAAATCAGAGTTTGGAATTGGAACTGTGGCAGAAGATCCGGAGTACGAGTGCGGAGGTGAGAAGAGCGTTGGTTTGAAACTAAATTAAGGTATTTTATTCTAATTCATTTGTTGACATGTTTACCAAACTTGCGCCTGCAGGTTAGAAATACTTCACCCGTGCGTAAATGTTTGCTCTGGCGGTTCATACAACAGAATAATTGGTGTCACCCGCGTGCTCTGACTGCTGTAATAATAGTCTGAAGGATATGGAATTAATTTTGAAATGTGACGAAATCCAAACCAGTAGGGCTAAGAGTATGCTTCTGACAATGTTTGGGTTGTAATTCGACGATTCAAACGAAACCGTCGCAACAATCTATTCGATTGCAGGTGCGCATATAATGTTCAGAATTCACGAGGACATGGTTTAGATCTAGTGCTTGACTTGGACAGGAGCTGATTATCGGCACCTGAAAAGGTGTACTGCTTGAGCTCCTGTTCCTCTTATAGAGTATTAGCTCAGACGTATTTTGTAGATCTGACAGTTTCGAGTTTTTGAAATTACTGTAGACTTATTGTCTACCATAACACATGTGTCTTGCTTAAATTGAAAGTTTCGCGTTCACAGCTCTTTTTATCACTACCTCCTGGTTACCAAAGCATTTTCCCATGGGTAAAATAACACTACCAGACGCAACGTTGTTGACATGTCCAATGTTTATATTGCTGGGTACTACAATGCTATCTGCTCCCGCAGCACTCGGGATAAGTCCTCCAGAAACAGCAGGACAAAAATCTCCGGAGTGATAAGGATGGGTGAGACACCAGTCAGGGATGATGGCACAGTTACAAGGTCAGCTGAGGTAAGCCATATTTTTCCTTCCCATATGGAAGTACTATTTGTTTGATATAAAAGTACTTCCCAAGAGGAAGAAATCCTATTTGCCTTTACTCTTCCCTTGTATTCTGCACCTGGTTACATTACATGATGTCTATCTAAAATTGATAGTATGTGTAACATGAAGTCTTTCTTCTTTATGAAGTATGTTGGCTCCTTTCCTGTGGATGACTGTTGTTTGGATGATCAGATGCAGCAGTTGCACACACAGCTCAAGTCTCTCAAAGTAGGTACTGGTAATAACAAGTTAGAAAGCAGCAGTACTTTAAGGCAAGTCTTGACTGTTCACAAATGTTTATGGTGGAGATGGGGTCGTGCACATACCTCTTCGTGGTCAGGTGCTCAAACCACAAAAAGGGCATGAAAGCAATAGGTGGACATATCTTTATAGCCAATTTAAATGAGACATTTAACATGACTTTAACAATGGCTTGCAGGCAGTGGGTTTAGAACAACAATGATAAACTGTAATATGAAGAATATATTGTTTTGGCCCCCGCAAAAACTTGAGACTGGAAGGATGTGCCTGCCTGAGGTGTTGAACTTTTTCACAGACATGCAAGAAAAGGAGGTCTGTGTCCCTGAAATTTTCCATCAAAGGTGTGAAGATGTATGATGAAGATGAGACGGTAAGAGTTGACCTTCTCAGAGCAAAGCACATGTATCATTGCTGTTCGAGCTGTGTACACTACATCAACATTATTTTTTTTAAACTTTTCTTGTCTGTAGACTATCCTCATGGCCCATGCTCTACGAAGGATCTCCCTTTCCACCGCCCACCCCTCGGATGCCCAATTCGCCTTTGTTTCCCACAACCCAGGCAACCCTGATGCCCAACTATACTGCCACCTCTTCAAGGCTAGTCATGCCAGAGCAGTAAGAACCAGCGTTAGATCTTTGTCTCCCAAGATGATTGTCAATGGAATTCCTCTGTGATGGCTTTAAGCTGCAGTTTATTGTGTAATTTGTCTCTGTGTTCCCTCCAAGGCCCAGTTCCTGAACCTGTTGCTGTGCCGCTGTTTCCAGCTGTCCTACCTGGAGAAGCACCCAGAGGAGGCTCAAGTTGAGTCTGCAGGCCCACTGCCCAACTGTACCCCCTCCCTCCTCAACCAGGGCTTCCCTCTCAGTGTCAACGCCCTTGTGTCCTTCAGAAGGGCCCCCACTCAGGGCTTACTCCCAGGGGAAAAGGTCAGTCAAACCTGTTTGTTTTAACTGAATTGTGAAAGCACAGTGAAATAATGTTTTTTTTGTGTGTGTGTGTAGCTGAACCCTGTACATTGTGCTAGCCTAGCTGTTGACCTGTTAACACTTTCTATGGGTCCTTATTGTAGGTCTTCCCATTGAAGAACAACAGCGCAACAACTGAGGAACAACCAAGCATCCAAGAAAACGTCATCACCTCTCCTTCCCTGGTGCGCAAGAAAGCCATCCGCAACAAAGTACTGCGCTCAGGGGCCTATCGCTCCTTCACTTATACCCCTCACAAACAACGCCACCTCCAGGATCGGCTTAATTCTCCACAAGGTGGGCTAAGTGTGCAGAGAGCTCTTTCAAGAGTGAAACAGTTCATTAGGTAATGCAAACCCTTAGTGCTTTGTGATGGGCACTCACTCAACGTCTGTGGTGTAGGCTACATTTTTCATGGTATTGATTTGTCATTACATGCAGGTTGTAGGCACTTTTTTCACAGGGTTCTGATTACTGTAACGTTAAAAGCTTTTTACCACGCATTTTTAAAGTGAACATGTTATAACGTTTTATTTCCCTTGAAACGGTAGTTGTACTCACATCAGTAAGTTTCTCCACAGTGATTCAACTTGAGGTGGAATGGAAATGGATTGGAGGTTATCCAAAGCAACAAAAAAAAACATTTCCCTTGAGGGACATATTGAATTGTGATCATTCCAAGATGCTAAGGAATCTCTTATCTTGTATGTGAAACAGGAAAGGGGCAGGACAAAATGCCAGGGAGGAGAGCCCGGGCCCCGAGCCTTGCTGAAACAGAAGAAGCTCTGGCTCAAGCGGTGTGGTGTTGGGCTGGCATCACCACGTGAGTCCCCCTCTCTTTTATTATAATAATATATGCTATTTAGCAGACACTTTCATCCAAAGTGACTTAGTCATTTGTGCATAGATTTTTTTTGCATAGGGTTGTCCCAGCGGGAATCGAACCCACAATCCTTGCATTCCTAGCACCAGGCTCTAACAACTGAGCCACGTTTACCCGACTCGCACTTATCCCAGAACAGTTCCTTGTGTGCTTTATGGTGTGTTTGCTTGATGAAAGTCATGTGAGTCATCTCAGGGCTACCATTGGTCTTCACCCCCCATGTGCTACAGTGACAGCAGCTCTTCCCTGCTTGCAGAGGATGTCCTGGGCTCGTACCTCCTGTGCCCGCATCCTAAGAGACCTGGCTGTGGCTCTCTCATCATTCGTTTCTCTTCTGGCCTCATCACCCACCTCATAGACAACACATATAAAGGGACATACCTGCTTGAGGTGAGCTGTCATGGTCAATCATTCCATTTTCATAAACTTTCTTTAACTTCCAATTTAAGCTCTTTGTTAATGTATGTTCAATGTGTAGCTATGAAGTCATTTATGTTTTTTTACTAGAACTGCCAACAAGAATTCTGCACCATTGCTGCTTTGATAGAGCACTACACAGAGTTCAAGGAGGAGCTGGACTTTCCTCTGAGTTGTGCCCGTGTAAACCACTGCTACGAGTGGGAGGAGAATGTTGGCAAGGCACACCAAAGCCTCAAAAGAAAGAATGCAGAATATAACCAGAGGAAGCAATGGGTTTAAAAGTAATTTCTGAACATTGGATTGATTGATGTATCCCATTCTCTAAGAGACACTGACAACATGTTAGACTGACACCTTTCATTTCTTTGCACTTAAATACAATGCAATTCATTCACTTCTGTGCTTCATTTAGGTTACTTTTATTGTTTTGAGATTTGTGATAAGTAATGTTTATCACAATTCACCTGCTAAAGGGAAGTTTGATCGCAAGGGTGGAGCAGAGCCGTATATTTAGATAAATGTAAGGCGTGTGGAGTAAGATGTTGGCACTTCGCCTATGATGTAGTTTTTTTTTTTTTTTAAGTCAGTGTGTTTGAGATGTATATTCTATGTTAGCTTCCCCTACGTTTTGAAATTGTATACATTTTTTTTTAAATTTAGGAATTTAGTGTGTATATAAATTGGAGGGATTTTCTGTTTTTGTATGTGTTAAGCTGTATGCCTCGTGTTATGCTGTCTGTTTCACGGTATGTTTTAAGATGTTCTGTGAGAACATGGTACATGACTCACTTTACACCACAAAGTGGAGGCAATTTTTTTATTGTTGGGTTATGCATAATGCATTGCCGGATTTTATGCATAAATACAGACCTCTTAACTTGATCTAAGTCTGTTTTTAGGAGGAACAATAAGTGATTTCAATTTTGGCTCTTTGGAAAGACGATGGGCAGCAAAAACATTTTATTGGCAATTTTCACACATGACGTGGTTTTATCAAGTGTATGGTTGCCTTGGAACGCGGTGGGAAGGGAACCGACAGAGCGAGATTTTTTTTTTTTTTGCGTATACTTTTGTTTTTGAGCACGGATTGTATTCATTGGACGACATGATGCCATCTGCAAATACTACGTTTTTATTGCACGTGGATAATTTATTTGACAAGAAATTATTCCAACCAATTAACGGTCTGACATGTCTCGCAGGTTAGCTGGTACAGGTTGTGAACTTGATTGCTTTGAGGCTTGGCCAATGTGGCAAGCTAGCTACGGTCTTTAGCTTAGTTAGCTAGCGTTCTGATTTGCTGTCATGCTTCTGTGACCAGATCAACAGGTTAGATTTGTGTTATTCTGATCACTTCAGTTGTAGCATGTCAACTGTAAAGGTCTGTCATGGCTGCTAGTTAGATGAATTGTTTTAGTTTCCAAATAACAGTAGGCTAGCTATTTATTTTTCTAGTTTGCACAATGCTGGATGTAATGGATTCAACAACTGAATCCTACAGACGAAGAACCATATATGTGAGATTTAAAAAAAAAAAATATATATATATATATATATGAAAAATCATTATTGGACACCCTTTTCTATAGTGAACCGGTTTCACAAGCTTTCTGCGCGCTAATTAACAATCATTTTAAATTTAAAGATAGACTCGTGAAATAACCGTTTATGTGCACCACTCAGAATGGACGGACAAGCGCACAACTTTTCTGTTGCTGATGAAAATCGCTGAAATGTGGAAAACGAACGTAAAACAAACTAAAATAATGGAAAGACATGCAAAGGAAGATTTACGGGATGCGGGAAAACCCTATACAAATCGTAAGGATCAAGAAAAAACTGTGAAAAGCTGTCCAAAAGAGGTATGTGGAAGAACCGTATATCAAACAAGCTAGCTAGCTATAGAGTACAGTAACTAACATGTATGTTCTGGGTTGTCTCATTTGTAACTATAGAGAAAACATTAGCTACAGTTCGTTGGCTAGTTCGTTACAAATGTTGTTAGATTATAGAAGAAACATAGTTGGCTACTTTTTCTCCATCCACCGGATGATTCGACATGGCTACAGTAGCTAGCTAGTTATACTGTATGTAACGTTACACTGAATACTGCAGGGAAAAGCGTGTTCCACGACGTGCAGAAAGGATTGTGGAAAGTAGATTGATGAGCGTAAGCTGCATCTGTTCAACAGTTTCTACACTGTCCCATACGAGAAACAACAATCGTTGATTCTCTCCGACTTAGAACAGGTTAGAAATAAGACAACGGCTATTATTATAATAGCTATATTGAACACTTGCATAGTTGAACTCTGACAGTGATGATACGTACATTAACGATAACTCTAAAAGTGGAATGTTACACAATGGTGCAATACAAACTCATTCTGTGTGTAGGTTGGGAGTGTGTGAAAGATGGAGGTGTTATGCAGGTGAATGAGGACCCAAAAGCGACTTGGTGAAAACAGTCTTTAATCCAGTTTAAGGAAATAGCAATACTCCTAGACAAATCGGAGCGGTAAATAAAGCATAAGAAACAATTTCACTCGTAATCACGAGAACTGACTGGAGACTCGATAATGAACTGCAGGTTGCCTCGGGAAGGCACTTGACCGTAGCAGACTCAGACACCTGCTCACCACGCAGCATCTGAGGGAAACACGACACGACAGGGCGATACAAAGACACAGCACGGTGAACAGTATACAAGGATCCAACAGGACAGAAACGGAAAACAAGGGGAGAAATAGGGACTCTAATCAGGGGAAAAGATAGGGAACAGGTGTGGGAAGACTAAATGATTGATTAGGGGAATAGGAACAGCTGGGAGCAGGAACGGAACGATAGAGAGAAGAGAGAGAGGGAGAGAGAAAAAAGGGAACGAACCTAAAAAGACCAGCAGGGGGAAAACGAACAGAAGGAAAAGCAAAATGACAAGACAATATAAGACAAAACATGACAGGAGGTCCTGATCACGCAATACCCTGAATGTGCTACAGTATATTAAATTCTGAATTTATCATTGTCAATTTTTATTGCAGCATGAGGTGAAACCGAGACGGAAACAAACGATGTACAGCACGCAGGCCAGAGATTGAATGTGTGCAAGGTCACTTTCATGTCTGTGTTCCAGCTAACCAACAACCGTCTTCAGGCAAGTGAAAATGTGAATTAATGTCTATATGAATACCAATTACAAACGTATTGTATTCTCTACTAGTTTTTAATAACCTGCTAATTGAAAAGAAATTGTTTTGGTCAGGTTGTTCAGGAAAAGTTAGGAGTTCAAGCTGAGGCAGGTGAGGTTGCAGGGTCACCAGATCAGGCTATTGAGGCTAGGTCTCCTTTAGAAGATGGAAGCATAGCAATAGGTAATACGCTATGGATTCCAGCCTGGATTATTTCACTATAGCAGTGCTCTAAACAATCTTCTAAACATTAACATAGAGTATCGAATGGATGAATAGCGAATTCTGAAACAGAAATATAAAAATGTTTATTACTTTTAAACAAAATGATGGTAACTAAGCTGTCCAACTACAACCTGAGCATTGAGGACTGAGTGCCGATTACCTTCCCCCTCCCTCCCACCGGACGGCACTGGCCTAATTCTCGCCGCCCTACAGGACCCCCTATCCACAAACGGCAATGGCGTGACCGGGATTTGTACCCCGGTTATAGCGACACAGTTGCACTCTTAAGGCAGGTCCCTAGACCATTGAGAGAATACAAGTTTAACAACATCTTGTTGTCTCCTTACAGGCCACATTGGATACATGCTACAGTGAAAGAGGGCATCAAGGAGCACATTCTATCTTTCCCAAGAACCCAGAACCACTACTCTCAGATGAAGGGGGATGTGCACAGAGAATACCTCAGCCCTGATCTGAATTTGTTGCGAATGTACCGACTCTACAAAGAGAAGAATACCACATCATCTGCAAAATTCTGGGTTTATAGGGACATTTTCAAACAGCAGAGTCTCAATTTTGGCCAACCCAGGAGTGACACCTGTGGGAAATGTGACGCATTCTTCACTAAAATGTCAGCAGCAACATCTGAAGAGGAGAAGAGGAAGATTGCAGTTGAAAGTGAGTTGCACCATCGAAAAGGCCTACACACAGCGTCAAAGTGACACTGAGTGGGCTAAAGCCCACTGCCATGCTGACTTCCATGTAATTTCTGTGGATCTACAGGGGGTGATGTACACCCCTAATAGGGGTGATGTACACCCCTAATCTGACCCACTCTGATGTCCACTACCAGCGGCAGCTGTCAAATTTTAACATTTGCATCCAGGAACTTGGAAAAGAAGATCCTGCATACATGTGTGTTTGGCATGAGGGGATTACACACAGAGGGTCATGCATATTGAAGTGGGTGAAGACAAAATTCACGCCACTCACCAAACCAGAGGTGCGCAAGTTGATCATCTTCAGTGACGGATGCTGTGGGCAGAATAACAACTGATGGATGCTCAATCTGATGTCGATGCTCGTCTCTATGGGTTACTTTACCCAAGTTGAGCAGAAGTTCATGGTCTCTGGTCATCCTTTTCTTCCTTGTGATGGATCTTTTGCCACCATCGTGAAGAGGCGCAAGGTGTCAGTCCTTCATACAACTGATGATGTTTCAAAGATGATACTTGAAGCACAACCAGTAAAACCATTCAAGGTTATGTGGATGCAATGTGAAGACTTAAGGCACCTCCCAGATTCTGTCCTCAAGCGACCAGCTGGACTACAGATCACCTCAGTGAGGTGGTTAAAAGTCACAAGTATTGCACAGAGAATAGTTTACTAACATCCCATCAACACGCAACATGTTGTTCTAACAATAAAATATCCTAATGCTTGACTGTGAAAGTTGTTTATTGATGTCAGGAACTTAAAATGTTTCTGTTCTAATTTCAGTTGAGCATCCTTGGAATCTGTACACCAGACAGAGCTACAGTCTATTTGAGGGATGGAAATCATGGCTGATTTCCAAACCAAAACAAGGAGCTACACCTCAACCTCCCTATTTTGCAAGCCACTATCCTAGAGCATATGAGAGTCCTCTGCCCATCAAAGAAAAAAACAAGTACCAAGATCTGATGACCATGCTCAACAACTTGCCAGCTGCTGCACGCTCTTTTTATAAATCACTGCAGAGTGAATCATTTGATGTTAAACCAAGCTACGTAATTAACCGTTTTTTCTGTGAGTTTGATCCCCTGAACCTGTATAATATGTTGTCTTCTGAAATGTATTCAGATTCATGTCACCCCTATTGTAGGAAATTAAATGTATAGTAGGTGTTTTCTATGTGAATCAATGTGTATGATTTGAACCAGCACAATATATTGAATTAATTTAATTTTAAGATGTTCCTAGTGTAGAAAATGTTATGTACAATGTGTTCTGTTGAGAATTATTTTGTGTGTGATCATTTGAACTTTTCTTAATCGGAATGAATTAAAAACAAAAGTCATCACATACAGTATGTGAGTATTCATTTGATCTTGATTCCCTCTTTTTATTCATTACCATATACAGTATGTCTCTCACCACATGTATCATTAACTCTAAGCAGTTAATACTTATGAGAGTCCTCTGTCCATCAGTGCTCTGCTCCTCAGTACAGAAGGGCATTTCTTGTCTTTAGCATGGGTTTAACGCATTTCAAAACTGAATTGCTGATCATAGTGTTAAACGCAAAGAGAATGGTTTTCTGAACGTTTTGTAATATTGACCTTAGGGACCTGCATAATGGACATGCATATTGGCACATCACATTGATCCATATTTGATATGTACAAGTTGTGCTTGTTTTGATTGAATTGTATTCTATTTTTGTAGTTATTCTATGGTATCTTCACATTGAGGACTTCATTTTAAATGAGACTAAGATTTCATGACTCAACTTTCAAGAAAAGTAATCAGTGCTAAAGTTGATAGACCACCTTTAAATGAACCTCCATACAAATTAACTACATATTGCATTTAAGTTACTTACATGAAGGGCATCTGTACTTAAAACATCAGGTGTTAAAAAAGGACATCTTGCAAGAGTCATGCAAAATGTCACATACTGTTCTTCCACAAACTGAAATCATCACGAGATATACTGTTCTTCCACATTCTAAAAATTAAAACGGCAATAAAACAAGTGTTTTTTTAAATAAAAAAATATCAATTGTTGGAAGATATGGGTATGGTGAATTATTTGTCAACCATAAAACACCTAATGTGGTACACACAATAATGGAAAAATAACTGTCTTAAAATGGAAAAATTCTCACATATATGGTTCTTCGTCTGTAGGATTCAACTAACGATTGACTCTAATTTTGATATTGGCTACCAGTGTCAAACGGTGTTAATCAGGCATTGCCTTGCTTGTCACCAGTATGTGTGTCTATCAGACACCCCAAGAAGATTGAGGCAAAAATGGCTGCAGAGTCAGTGAAGGTAGTGGTCAGTTGTCTGCCGATGAATGATAGGGAGCAAATGTTGAATTGTAAGACGGTGGTATCCGTAGAGATGAGTCACTGTCAGTGTTTCATCAGGAAGCCAGGGGTGAAGGAGGAGCCACCAAAACAATTCACCTTTGATGGAAGCCTCTTCATTGTCTAAAACACTGAGCAGATGTACAACAAGATAATTGACCCTTTGGTTGAGGTAGGCCTACAATAAATCCTACTACATTTTCACAACTTGATTATGGTGAATTACATGCAGTAGCACCAGCTCGTGAACTATTGGACATCTCCAGTATATATCTGAAATTAAATAACATGTCAGTTAGGAAAACACCTGTGCTGCTGGACTTGGCTGGCAGCGAGCGCCAGTTTAAGATGGGTACCACCGGGGAACGTCTCTGTGAGGCCACCAAGATCAACCTGTCCCAGTCAGCTCTAGGCAACGTCATCTCAACAGATCCCCTACCGAGACTCCAAGCTGACCCGGTTGTTGCAGGACTCCCTGGGAGGGAACACTAGCACCCCAATGGTGGCCTGCAGACAACAACTATGAGGAGAGCCTGAGCACCCTGCGCTACGCCAAGAGGGCCAAGAGCATCCAGAACAGGCCCCGCATCAACGAAGACCACAAAGATCCCCTGCTCTGAGAGTACCCGGAGGAAATCAAGCAGCTATGTGCCTTAATATCTGGCCAGCTGGGCAATACCAACCTGTCATGTGAGCACCATGCTTTTCTCCACACTTTGTCTAATCGCTGAGAGTAAGAGTTTGCACATAGAAGATCAAAGTGCTAGATTAAAATTTGATTATTCTCCATGGTCCTATTTTAATCAGTGTTTCTGGATGGTCAGTTGTCTGCAGGGCCCTCCGCTGGTCCATCGAGGCCACAGTCCAGTACTACAGAGAAGGAGAAGATTAAAGAGGTGGGTTAACTTCCACAAGAAGTTAACTGAAGCTGCTTAGCAGAAGGAGCTCAACTAACCTATTTGTGACCTTCAGGAGTATGAGGAGACGCTGGCCTGGCTTCAGGCTGAGTATAATGCAGAGCGGGAGTCCAAGCCCAAGCTTCAGGAGTATGAGGAGACGCTGGCCTGGCTTCAGGCTGAGTATAATGCAGAGCGGGAGTCCAAGCCCAAGCTTCAGGAGTATGAGGAGACGCTGGCCTGGCTTCAGGCTGAGTATAATGCAGAGCGGGAGTCCAAGCCCAAGCTTCAGGAGTATGAGGAGACGCTGGCCTGGCTTCAGGCTGAGTATAATGCAGAGCAGGAGTCCAAGCCCAAGCTTCAGGAGGACATTGCTGTCCTGCGCTCTTAAAAAAAAAATATGAGACCAAGCTGTCCAATCTGGAAAAGTCCCAGACCAGCAGAGGGCACTCTATTACCACTGCTGGTACCATTACGACATCCCTGTCTACGTTCAAAACTCCAACCAATTCAAATTTCACTCAGACGACCATAGCCGAGGATATTAATAAGACAGATTTTCTGAAGATAAATAACTTTAACAGTCAGGTGTATAGATAGTGCTCTAGTACATTACAGGATATCAAGCCTTGTTTTCTAATTGTCTAGTGTCAGAGCTCTCCATCCTTATTAAACAAGCTCTTGAGGAGGAATGATGTTGTGTCACTGCACATGAGCTTAGTTATTTTGAACCAGTCCTAGCCAAGATACCCATGCATCAAGTTCCCAGTACTTGTGGGTAACCGGTTATGCATGCATTTTGTAGTAGTACACATCTGAGTAGGGCGGTCCCTTTAATGATGTAACTTCTCTTCTTGTGGGTGAGCCAGACACATGCATCTTGCCAGGTGACCAGTGTCCAGACAGGGTCTGAGGGGTAGGAGAATGTAGACTCTCCTCCAATTGGTACCCCAGGCCCTCTGGACCAGAAGCATGTCCTCAAGAGGTGAGTTACCACACTCACACACACTCCCTTTTATATAACATCATGTCCAGTGGTGTGGCTTGGTGCCCTGTCCTGTCTCCAGGCTACAGCACACCGACAGAGGAATACCCTGGCAGATCAGAGGAAGAAGCAGCTGATTGGCCCTGGCAGAGAATGGTGAAGAGAGTGACAATGTGATCTTCAATGTCTACGACTCCATCCAGGAGGAAGTCCATGCTAAGAGTCAACTCCTAGAGAACACCCAGGGCAAGGTGGGACACATCTTCATGGAAAATAAATGCCAGATTAATGATTTATCTACTAACATGCTTGTTCCTGTACCACATTTCTGTCACGCATTTGTATTGTTTGCCTATTCTGTTAATACATTATGTACTGTGACAGACTTAAGTCTGTATGGTCATTTTGTGGTGTTCTCCTGATGTGATGCCACAGCTGAAGGTGGCCAAGCTGGAGATCCACAACTTGCAGGCGGAGTTTGAACGAGAGGAATGACTACCTGGCAACAATCCGCAGGCTGGAGGGGGAGGGCAAGCTGCTACAGAGCCTGTTAGAGCGCAGGGCCCCTCTGGTCCGTCGTGACTGCAACTACAGCAACTTGGATCGCCTGCGGACGGAGGTCACTTGGGATGACGACAGCGTCACCTGGAGGCTGCCTGACATGTTGGTGCAGAAAACAGCCCTGCTATCAGGTGTAGGACCGGGGAAGAAATGATGTTGTGAAGATGTCTTTGGATTTAGAACGAATGTTAATCTTTCAGTGGATGGACTATTTTTATTTAGATTTTCAATGTTGTGATTACATGGATGGTTCGTCCTGTTTTGGTTTCTCATCCTCTGTTGTGTTCCTTCTCTCTCTTTCAGCAGTAGCTCCTTCAGCTCAGATGCTCTCTGTGTGCATGAGCTCAGCGGCTGACACAGGAGAATTCTTTCAAGTTTGTACTTTTATTTTTATTAAACACATTTATATTTTTTTACCTCCCCTATGGGATATGAGGAACAAAGCAAAATGTTTATGATCCTTCATCGTTGCCTGTTTTGTGCAGGACGATGAAATCAGTATATAAAGAGATGATGAACCGCAGCGACAGCGAGAACTTCTCCAGCAACTACTTCAAGCCTAAGAGAGTCAACCAGTTGCTGGGCGTTGAGCCACAACTGTGACTGAGGTGCAGTTAATGTTAACAGAAAAACAGTCAAACTATTCATTGGAATTTTAATGTGTGCAGACCAAAGGGAAAGTTCCTCGAATAGACAATAAAATAATACAATTCAGATACTTTTGGAATCAACATTCAAATAAAATGTGACAATCATAACACCACATCATACCAATGTACTGCTTGCTAATACAAAATAGTTTTAGTCCAGTTACTGGAAATATTCAAAAGATCTAGCCTGCTATCTGCTTAACTTCAAAAGATAATTTGCCCTACATGTGTGGCTATTCCACTGATGACCTCTTCCCATGCAGCAGTTCACTCAGCACCCCAGAGGAATGGTACGCCTCACCTGACCTCCAGAGGCTCCAACATTGGCCCCTCACTCAGCCCTGAATCTCTCCTCCCTTTCCCCTTCCGCCTTGAGTCACTGGGGATCACCCCAGCCAATGGCAAGGTGAAGAGGAAGAAAAGCTGAACATAGAGACCTGGGCTACAGAGGCACTCTGTCACCACCTCCCCCAGTCTATCCATTTTTACCTGCCACACTTTTTGACCACTAGAGACCTCACAATTCATTGGCTTGTTTAGGTAGAGTATTTCATTCATCCACTGTGATTGACCCCAGGTTGTTAGTAGTTCACTATTGAACTTTCAGTAACCAGCAATTTAATGGCACTTTTAAATGGACACTTGGTCTGGCAATGTGATGCTTCTGGTGTTTATTATTATTTTTTGCACCTTTTTAAATGTTAGCGAAGATAATGCCACACCATAGTGCTTGCAGTGACTCTTAATTCTGTGATACAATGGTTTATCCAACCTTGAATATAATATTTATCACTGTTGTGGTTTTTGCTGCTCATATACTGTAATTGTTAATACAATATTTTTTATGTAGCTTTCTGTGTATCTTGTTCATTTCATGTCTCATACTACTTCACTTCCCAGAATACATGTCTGGTTGTGCAAAATATTTGTTTTTGAGCATCACTAACAGGAAGGTCATCTTCAGTCTTTCAGCATCAGGGCTAAGAAATAAGATCTGAGAGGCAAACATGTCAGACCAGTTTCAGTGTCACACAATCTGGATGACTCCACAAATGCACTGGGGCCAGGGTGGTGTTGTCATAGCAGCAGTGTTAACGGGCCATGTATGACGGTGGAGGGTAGCCTCCGGTTTCCTGTCCTCTAAAAAGACGTGTCAATGACGTGTTGTCTGGAAACAAGACGAGTGTGGAGCAACCTTGTGACCTCCAGGGAGCTGAGTGACACAGACAACCTGAATTGATTCTTCCCTGGTTGTAATAATCTGAGCCGGACTTATTTGGCAGTAAAATTGAATTGACCTTTTCTGAAAATGTCAAATTTCAATAGCATTGACAATTTAAGTTGAAAGGGTTAGTTAACCCCAAATGACATTGTTTTCCTTACCCTGTAAGCAGTCTATGGACAAGGTATGACATTAATCCATGTTTGGTTGTTTAAATTGTCTACTGTTTCAAATGTTAACTTGTGAGCATTTATGGCGCAAATCCAATGTGAGTCAATGGCAACTACAGTACCTTCAGAAGGATTCATACTCCTTGACTTTCTCCACATTTTGTTACAGATTGGCTGCAAAATTTATTAAATATTCATTTTTCTCTTTATCATTATCCACAATACACTATAATGACAGTGAAAACATGTTTTTAGACATTTTTGCTAATTTATTGAAAATAAACACAAAAATATCTCATTTACATAAGTATTCACACTTCTGAAAGTGAATGTTAGAATCACCTTTGGCAACAATTTACAGCTGTGAGTCTTTCTGGGTATTTCTCTAAGCACTTTGCACACCTGGATTGCACAACATTTATTTGCACATTATTCTTTAAAAATTCTTTAAGCTCTGTCAAGTTGGTTGTTGATCACTGCTAGACATTCATTTTCAAGTCTTGTCATAGATTTTCAAGCCGATTTACACTACCGTTCAAAAGTTTGGGGTTGCTTAGAAATGTCCTTGTTTTTTAAAGAAAATCACTATATTATCCATTAAAATTACATCAAATTGATCAGAATTACAGTGTAGACGTTAATGTTGTAAATGACTATAATAGCTGGAAACAGTTGATTTTTTAAAATGGAATATCTACATAGGCGTACAGAGGCCCATTATCAGCAACCATCACTCCTGTGTTCCAATGGCAGGTTGTGTTAGCTAATCCAAGTTTATCATTTTAAAAGGCTAATTGATCATTAGAAAACCCTTTTGCAATTATGTTAGCACAGCTGAAAACTGCTGTCCTGAGAAAAGAAGCAATAAAACTGGCCTTCTTTAGACTAGTTGAGTATCTGGAGAATCAGCATTTGTGGGTTCGATTACAGGCTCAAAAAGTCCAGATACAAGAACTTTCTTCTAAAACTCATCAGTCTATTCTTGTTCTGAGAAATGAAGGTAATCCATGTGAAATTGCCAGGAAACTGAAGATCTCTTACAACGCTGTGTACTACTCCCTTCACAGAACAGCACAAACTGGCTTTAACCAGAATAGAAAGAGGAGTGGGAGACCCCGGGGGGCAACTGAGCAAGAGGACAATACATTAGTGTCTAGTTTGAGAAACAGACGCCTCAAGTCCTCAACTGGCAGCTTCAATAAATAGTACCCGCAAAACACCATTCTCAACGTCAACAGTGAAGAGGTGACTCCGGGTTGCTGGCCTTCTAGGCAGAGTTGCAAAGAAAAATACATTTCTCAGACTGGCCAATAAAAAGAAAAGATTAAGATGGGAAAAATAACAGACACTGGACAGAGGAACTCTTCCTAGAGGGCCAGCATCCCAGTCGGATCTTCACTGTTGACGTTGAGATATTTTTGCAGTTTTACTTTAGTGCCTTATTGCAAACAGGATGCATGTTCTGGAATATTTATTCTGTCATTTAGGTTAGTATTGTGGAGTAAGTACAATGTTGTTGATCCATCCTCTGTTTTCTCCTATCACAGCCATTAAACTCTGTAACTGTTTTAAAGTCCCTGCTGCTCCTGAGTGGCGCAGCAGTCTAATGCACTGCATCTCAGCGCGAGAGGCATCACTGCAAACCCTGGTTTGATTCCAGGCTCTATCACAACCGGCCGTGATTGGGAGTCCCATAGGGCGGCCCATTGTTGTCCAGGTTTGGCCGGGGTAGGCCATCATTGTAAATATGAATTTGTTCTTGACTGACTTGCCTAGTTAAATAAAGGTTAATAAAATTCTGGCCTTATCGTTAAGTCCCTGACCGGTTTCTTTCCTCTCGGGTAACTGAGTTAGGAAGGACACCTGTTTCTTTGTAGTGACTGGGTGTATTGATACTCCACCCAAAGTGTAATTAATAACTTCACCATACTCAAAGGGATATTCAATGTCTGCCTTTAATTATTTATTTTTTACCCTATCTACAAATAGGTGCCCTTATTTGCTCGGCATTGGAAAACCTCCCTGGTCTTTGTGGTTGAAATTGGTTGAAATTCACTGTTCGACTGATGGACTTAAAAAATAATTGTATGCGTGGGGTGCAGAGATTAGGTAGTCATTCAAAAATCATGTTAAACACTATTATTGCACAGAGTGAGTCCATGCAACTTATGTAACTTGTTAAGCAAATGTTTACTCCTGAACTTATTTATGTTTGCCATAACAAAGGGGATGAATACATATTGAAGACATTTCAGCTTTTACTTTTTTATAAATTTGTAAAAAATATTCCACTTAAAAAAATTATGGAGTATTGTATAAAGGCCAGAGACCCAAAATCGAAATTGTACCATTATAAATTCAGGCTGTAGCACAACAATATGTGGAAAGTAAAGGGGTGTGAGTAGTTTCTGAAGACACTGTACATTAGCCTTTCCACGCTTCATGTCGACATCTTTAACTAATTTAATTGAGTTACACAATACATTTGTAGATACTTTAAGATGATTTGGATATGAAACATGGAAATACTACTATAGGTACCAATGACTTGCATTGGATTTGTGCCATAAATGCAAAACGGTTAGCATTTGAAACCAGTTAAACACAACCAAAGCATGGATTGCTGTCATACCTTGTCCATAGACTGTTTACAGGGTTTTCTAATTTGGGTGAACTATCCCTTTAATATCCCTAACCACATACTGTAAATTGCCATCACAATGGAACATCACTTGGGGGGTGTCCATTTAGTCTGAAGATCGATTAATCAAATAATTTATTCTTTCTTTCTCTGTATTGTGTTTCACACTTGCGTAATGGATCGATTTTTCCATCCATTGTTCAATATGACTTGACCGGTGGCAGGCGTTTCAGTTGAGAGAGGTGACACCATCATATGCAAAGTACTCCACTCAGACATGGATACGGCTCCACTACAACAATACCTCACGAAGAGATAACACTGAAGTGGAACCATAGCAACAGTGATGTTGTGACCACATTTCCAGGTAGAGGGTATATAAGATACTGACCTCTCGCTGAAACTGTTTAATGAAATGAAAGAGCTGTTTGGACATTAGGAATGAACACCACAGAAAAGAAAGCACTGGTCTGTTCAGTAGGACAGGTTCACATAGAGGTGCAATCCAAGATAATCCGATAACACACAGACAGCTGAGTAGGCTGTCTCATTGCGAAAGTGGCATGTGTAAAATGAGTAGTATGACTAGTCTGTAAGATGAGAGGAGGGTGCACTGAGGCAGAGAAAGGTAAAGCTGGTGGAAAGTACCTGTATAAATAATTATTTGTCTTTTTGTACAAAACCTATTCTTTGATTGGGTTGTGAGGGTTGGAGGAAAAACAAATGGCTGTAATTTAACAATGGGAAGCTCAGTCAGGAAAAAAATGGAAAGGAAATGGTCATCTGACACAAAATAGTCCAACATGTTTAAGTGTATGATCAAATACGTTCACATCTCAACCACGAATGCAGTCTGTTACACAGCAATTATGACACAAATATGATACGCCTGTTAAAGTTAAGGTGTCTATCATAAGTATTCCCCCCTTGGATTTCCTCGTATTTTATTGTGTTACAAAGTGGGATTACAATGTATTTAATTGTAAAAAAAAATCTTCAAAGATTTACACAAAATAATGTCAAAGTGAAATAAGTGAAATAAAAATTCCATTTAATTTTTTTTATTATTAATTAAAATTTAAAACAAATCTATCTTCATTAAATAAGTATTCACCCCCCCTGAGACAATACACCGCACTGGGCACAGACGTCAGTTTTGATTTACATTTGGTGGAGTTGTCAACTTTGTGAATTCCAAATATATAAACAAAATGTCCTTGCATTGATTACTTTTTGCAAATCCAATTCGTTTTCCACGTTGATTCAATGTTATCACATAGATTTTTGGGGGGTTCAAACTATTTTGCCCAGTGGGATCTTAGAAACACCTTTGGCAGTGATTACTGGAACACGTTTGGGTATACTTCTTGGGTAAGTCTCATAGGGGCCGATTCAGACTTAGGAAATACTTAGGAATACAAATACAAATACTTCTCAGTATTTGGTGTTCAGACATACCTCTGCAGGTATGGCTGCCTTGTGCGCTCTGAATAAATTGAATTCAACCCCTGAAAATCCTCCCACTTGCTGGCCAACAGATTTTCTCGTGGAGTTTTCATTCAATAGGGTTTTCAGTACATTTATCTTAAGCCACCCCTTTAAAGTCAGTGTACATTTAAGTTTGAATTTTGTTGACAGACTCACTAGAATATATCGAGAGAACGGCTTCAGAATATTAGGTATCAATGAATGAAAGCCATCTAAATATATGCATATTCTTCTTTGTTTCAGCACCAATTGGTAGATTAAAAAATACTCTGATCTTGCAGATGATTTAGGTTAAGGAAAATACTTTAGAATCACAAAAAACAGGTTTGGAGAGACTTTACGCACAAAAGAAAGAAAATGGTGGTTTAATTCATTCTGAAAATTGTCACATTCAGTTCCTCAATCCATGATAATGTTGAAAGATTACTGTATATACAGTAGAATTACAATAGGGAGAATAGTGTACAATAGTAGGCTATACCCTCGTCTATTGCCTGCACAAACCATGGAACACAAACCATGGAACTGTGTGACACAGCCAGGTTCAAACCCTTACGGCTTGGTCTGCACGATGCTCCATTATGAATTAATTAGCATACATTTATTTTTATATACAGTATCATCAATTGTCACTAATGATCTTCAGCAACAACCTCACGGCCATGACGGCGTATACAGAGGAAGCAACGAAGGTAAACTAAACAATGTAATTAAATGGAATGATAATGTAGGCTTTACCATCTGAAGGGAACTAACAGGAAATTGACAGTTGAATATGTGTGGTTATTATGCCTACTGACAATACTGATAGTGGCTATTAAAATGCTAGAAATAGGAAACAGAGAAAGTCTGGGTAGCCTATAATTAACACATTCGAGAGTGCCCATTCCTGCAAGTTAAAAGCCCTTACAATTGACATTTTGCATAATGGCACAACAATTCATAAACTTTACCGTGGGTATGTTGATATGCTCCTTTTTGCTGCCATATGACTGGTTTCACATTTGTCTCCAGCGATTATAAGGTAAAATAGATCTAAAACAAGTGTAATTTATATTTACAATTCCCTTAGCCAAACAGATTACTCATTTACCTAGATCTTATCAATAGCTCTTAACAAGTTGTAAATTACATTGCATGGAAAATAGTATTATTTCTATCGGAAAAAAATTAAGTAGATGCTTTTTCCACTTGGAATTGGTCAGTTTGCTAGACCTTATTTATGGTTTTCTCGTGTGTAAATGTGGTGGAATTATTAGGGAATTAAATCAAGATCAGAATACGCCATATCTGTAGACACAAATCCGCCACACCTTCATTTATTAGATCTTCACCAAATGAATAGCGGGTTCAATTTACGCGCGCTTAACTTTGGTTCGAATCGGCCCCTTAGTGCTGTGCACAATTGGATTATGCCATATTATGCCATTATTCTTTTCAAAATTCTTCAAGCTCTGTCAAGTTTGTTGTTGATCATTGCTAGACAGCCATTTTCAAGTCTTGCCATAGATTTTCAAGACGATTTAAGTCAAAACTGTACTCAGGAACATTCAATGTAGTCTTGGTAAGCAATTCCAGTGTATATTTTGCCTTTTGTTTTAGGTTATTGTCCTGCTGAAAGGGGAAATTGTCTCTGGTGGAAAGGACACTTAACCAGGTTTTCCTCTATGATTTTACTAGTGCTTAGCTCCGCTCCATTTCTTTTTATCCTGAAAAAGTCCCATCCCTGCCAATTACGAGCATACCCATATCATGATGCAGCTACCACCATGTTTGAAAATATGGAGAGTGGCACTCAGAGATGTGTTGGATTTGCCTCACACATAGCGGTTTGTATTCAGAACAAAAAGTGAATTCATTTGACACATTTTTCTGTACAGGCTTTCTTCTTTTCCCTCTTTCATTTAGGTTAGTATTGTGGAGTAACTACAATAATGTTAATCTGGCCCCAGTTTTCTCCTATCACAGCCATTATCCTCTGTAACGGTTTTAAAATCCCAATTGGCATGGTGAAGTCCCTGAGCAGTTTCCTTCCTCTCTGGCAACTCAGTTAGGAAGGCGCCTGTATCTTTGTAGTGACTTAGTGTATTGATACACCATCCAAAGCCTAAATAGTAACTTTACCATGCTTAAAGGGATATTCAGTGTCTGCTTTTTTTTACCCATCTACCATCTACCAATTGGTGCCCTTCTTTGCAAAGCATTGGAAAACCTCTCTGGTTTTTGTGGTTGAATTATTACTTAGGCTTTTCATAACATATGGGTTGAATACTTATATAACCAATACATTTTAGTTATGTATTTTTGTTTATTTATAAACAATGTAAAAATATAATGTTGTTAAACAACTGACATGAAAATTAAATTGCGGTAACAGTAAATTAGTGCTTTTTTGAAGTCGGTTCGGTTCATATAGAGCTGCTGCCTATATGCTGTCTGACTTAATCACTATTTTAGTAGTTCTTCAAAGTAAATAAGGCATACTTAGATCAAATATTTTTAGGTAGATGTAACTCGTGAAGCAACTACTCTCTATCCCTTCTGATCGAGCATTCTTCTGTCTCTTCTCTTGACCTCTGTGTCTGCCACACACTAACTCAACGTAACAGGCATAAAAGAAACAGACGGACAAGTAGGCGCAATGGATTATCATCATTGTAGTTAATTACCATGTTTTCTGCACTTAACTATGTAGAATATTGGCCTGTTGGAAACTACAACTCCCAACACAGTTCAGTTCAGGCTTCACACAGTTCAGGCTTGATCTGCTTTATCGCTAGAGAAACTGTGCAATGTTTATATTGAGCTGACAGAAGAAGAATAAAACGGAACAAAATGGAATTCAAATAATTTAAATGAAATTACTCTCTTAAAGAGAGAAATGGAAGAAAGAGGCCAGTCTTTCCTGAAAAGCCAGCATTGTCAATGCTCAAAATATTTACAGAAATCGGTTCAATCCCCACTTTTTTCTGCTTCCCTGGTGGTGGAAGTCTGTTTCATTTGATACCCTCTGTATATCTGTTTATCCACTGGGCAGATATCTTGGCTGCCTTCTCTCCGGGCCTAGTCTTTCAGCAGCCCCAGCTTCCTAAGTGCCTCTCGTCTGTCTTCTCCCATGCTGGGCATCATCACCACACTGAAGCCTGGGCAGTGCAGGGTCTTGAGGGGGGACACTGGCTGAGCAGTGGGGGTTGTTTTCACCTGTTCTGAGGCTTTGTTGAGAGCAGATGGGGTGCAACGTCCACCCTTCCTCTGGCTGTCCAGGGTGGCAGAGCGGGGATCAGGATGTATCCCATGGTCGGCCATGTAGCTCCCAAGCCCCACCCCTGAGCGCTCCAGGGTGGCAGCTTTGACCCCACTGGGTTTGGACGGGTGTGAGAGGGGGGCGGTGAGCTGCTCCTCACTAGAGCGATGGAGGAAGCTGCTGCTACTTTTTACTGGCTTGCTGTTAGATTCTCTGGGTCCCTGGGAGGTAGTTGAGGGCTGGCTTCTTGTTGGGTTACCATGAGGTGGAGATTTGACTCCCACACGGGCTGAAGTTAGTTCCAAGGAGGAGTGAGATTTGGGGGTGCACAGTGGCGTAACATGCTCAGGTTGGGACTCATTATTGTCTCTCAGGAGCCCCAGCTTTTGTAAGGCATCATTTCTCACCTTCTGTGGGTCCGACAAACGCCTGTCCCTGGGCAATGAGCCCAAGGAAGGGGCACTGGAGGTCGTAGTGGGGTTAGCAGTATCCCTTTGGGTATTCACAGCAATGTGGGAAGGGATTTTGGGGGGTTTTGGGAACACAACTGGAGGACTGGCCTTGTGCTTGCTGGGCTCCCGGGGGAGTATCCCCTGGGATGGGGTGACTGAGCAGCCTCTGGGTGTGCTTCCATGATGCGGGTGAATGGGTATGTCTGACGCAGAGGGCTGCCTGTTCCAGTCTCTGGTCTCAGCTGTGGGACTTTGAGGAGTTCTCTTCATGGAGGCACTCTTCCTCAGCTGCACTAGGGCTTCATAGGACAGAGGGCCTCTGGGTGAAGTAGGTGGTCTCTGACCAGGGTAGTCTTTGAGCTTTGACAGAGGGGGAATCACAACAACATTGACCTCAGGGGGTAAACAAGGGTGGTTGCCCTGACATGGCATGTTGTCCAAGGCAGTGACCTGGGGCTTTGAGAGAGAGTTCTCCTTATCTTGGGGTATGCCTGGCCTAGCCTTTGGCAGGATGCAGGAGGTGCTGTTGGCCAGGATGAATGGAGTAGGAACCAGGTAACCGTTCTGCTCTCTGGGATATTTTGATACATCTGAAAGAGAAACAAAATTCTCATTAGATGCTTTCGATATTCAAGAGGATCTAATTCCCTCCTGGGCAGGTCACTCACTGTTGAGTTTGTTTTGGCCCATGGAGGCAGAGAGGTGGGCCATCTTGGTGGCCACATTGCCAGGGGTGGGCAGGCGGTCAGGATCATCATTGGATAGTCCACTGTCCTCCTCAGTCTCTAGGGACTCTATGGTCTCTTCCAAGAACATGAGACATGCCCTCTCCTCAGCAGACAGGTGTTCAAAGCTATCGTCACTCTGCAAGACACACAAGACCAATTTAAAAACACTTAAAACCCCACAACACGCTTAAGGTATTGTCAATTCAGTTCATTCTGAGCTGTTTAGTTCTATGTGAGATGCAGTCATTTGTAATAAAATGTATTTAGCAAAACTTATTTTGCGGGTTCAGGAATACAACTTGAGAAATGTGAGGATAACAAATGTACTTACAAATCCAGAGTTCATGCTGATAACACTGTCACAGCTGCCTGCGCTGTCCATGCCAGTCATTGTCTCTATGGCGACACCACCCGGCCATGTGTCACTCTTAGGCATTGTAAGGATGAAGGAGTAGTAGAAAACCTTTCTCTCTCTCTCTCTCTCTCTCTCTCTCTGTTAAAAATAAATACAAAACATTAATTACACTTGGGTACTTTGATAATACCACACATTCCTATTTCACATGTTCTTATCTAATTATCCACAAATAAAACTTAGCTAATCAATTATTATAATCCGTTTCACATAATCTATTGTCTCCCTATCAAACTCTCTCACACACACACACCTTTCTAAACCTTTTTGTATCACAGTCAGATCTCCTTACATAACCATGTGAGTGATTCACACAGAACTGATGAATGGGTTGCAGAGCTAGTGGAGAATAACAGGGTATCCTGGCTAAATCTATTTCTGTGAGATATCTTAGCTAACTACTCTCCTGGTCACATGTGACTCAGATTACAGCACACACTACTCTAATCTCCTTCCGAAGGATCAATTTCAGCAAGAATGAAAGGCAATACAAATGATATCCCTCCGTAACGCTGCATCCTACTTAACCATATACCTGTTGGGATAGATAAAGTAGCTTGTTTGTTAAATTATGCCTTTGAAAATGTAGGTAATTGTTGAACAATGTCTTTCACACCATTTTCCATATTATGTGTGAATGCACAACAAACAGATATATGAACCTCTAATTAAATAGTCTGAGAGTCTGATATCATAATAAAGTACTCCTTGATTGAGGGGTGTTTTAGAAGAAATGCCGCTGGAGTGGTTTCAACACCTGAGTGGTGCGCCTAAGTAGGTCAGTAGAGAGACAATAGCCGTTCTGTTCACTGCTCAGGATTTGTTACTCCATACCAGACAATTTCCCCGTGGAAGCTAAGTCCTCTATCTACAGGCATTTATGTAAAATTTCTATTCAAATCTCTATCTGCTTTTGAAATGTGATTTTGAATGTAACAATGTTCGTGATAATGTTTATTGTCTTTTAACCTGTGCGAATCGGGACTGATCTAATACAAATAGCAGGGCAGTGGCACCTCAAGCAGACACTGTAGAGCACACAGCCTCATCTATTCTGATTCACAACACAGGAGTGACAAAAGTGAACAATACAGTCGATACTGGATAGAAAAGTAATAAAATGTCTTATCCATGGTTATCAGTCTCCTACTGTATAACACATTCCAATGTTTCCTATAGATGTTTCACCAGATATGAGATATGAAAAATATATGAAATTAATAACCTCCATTGTGTTTTGTGTTACATATTTCAGAGGTTTAACCAAGACACACAAAAGACTTTAACCCTCATGCCCCTATCATGCCAATGTGTATGATGAACCTGCCCTATGGGTGAAAGAAGGGAAAATAGATGCAGGTTATCACCACACTGTATTATCAGTTGTGGTACAGTATTTACAGAGATTAGCTATATCACGCAGGTGCTGTGACAACATGCTAATTTCTTCAGAATGATAGATCTAAGATCATCTAGTTAATCATTACTTCAACTCACCACTTCTAACATAGAAGTACATATACTTATTAGCGAGAAGAACGTTCCTGTCAACTGCTCGAAGGGCTTACCCATGGTTTGGCTCATATTGAATACAACCCATATGTGTCTGTGATGGTGAGTCACCTGACACACAATGGAAAAACAAGCGTGTCATTCTCCATCAATTCAGGACAAACTATATTGTAAACATTCTTGCATGATTTGCTCAAACATACACATGCACTGGGGGCAATAATATAATAAGGGGATGAACACTTTGTTGTCATAAGGCAGGTTCAAATTTGCGAGCAGATATTCAACACCATGGTCAATGTCTTTTTCTGATCTTGACACTCCCATTGGACTCAGTATGTTATTACAGAGGCAATTGTATAACTAGTGAGTAAATGTATGCCGTGCTGGTCTTGTGTCTTATTCAAGAAGGTCAATTGATCTGTATTATCAATAGTTGCCATACAATCTAGGCAATATACAGTAGCCATGCAGATAGTTTACAGCTAAATCTATGTAGGCTATACATTCGTTTTCATTTCAAGAATCATTCAGAATCATTATTTTATCATATAAAACTATACAAGTAGCTATTCTCTAATGTATTATAATTAAGCTTACCTGTAATTTGTTGCAATTTTACAGGATTTGTGCTAATAACCCCACATTCCATCAATTGCGCAGGGCTTGTCCGTCCACCTGTTGCCTGCCTGTACCGTCTGCGCTTCTGTTCAGCACCTTGCTACTACAGGTGATAATAAACCATGTGCTACACGTTCTTAACCAATCATAGCACAGTACACCTAAGCTGTTGACGCTTCATTCAAGCTACACATGTATGTAGTAGTAGGTTAACTACATGTTTTAGTGGTGTTAACCTTGATCCTTGAATCAGTAAGCAATTTTGTTATAGTATCTACAAAAATGCCTACCACTAGCGTTTTAAATTCTCAGAATACCTGTGTGGGAATGTCCCTGAATGTAGTGTGTCACTGTTGTCATGCACAGGTTTCCAATCCTATTGTTGGAGATTGAAGGTTCCTTAAAATAACATGTCTAATCCGGTTGGCAATGATTAAATTGATTTAATCATGTTTGTAGGATTGGGATTCATTATAACTGCCTTTGGTCAGTGAATAATTATGGACTGTTAAGGCTATACAGCAAACTATCAACCAAGATCAAATATTACCCATGACAAATTATTAAAGTGAATTGTGCAAGATAAAAAGAAAATATACAGTATATATATACTGCAATAGCATTGCCCTGTCATAGCCTTTTTGCTGACATCCTAAAATACTTCCAATTAAATATTCACTTGGCTCACCAATGTGAGTTTGAAATCAATCCCATCTGCATTGTACAGGGTTTATTATAAGGAAAACAAATCTAAGCAGCATTACTGTATTCAGTTAGGGGGGAATTTCGTCCTGAGTTAAGTGTGCGTAAATGGAACATAATTCCCTTTTTTCCACTTGACTCTATGCATATTCTGACCTTGAACTTAACCATGAAAAAAGCATGCTATTTACCCGCTATTAGTTTGGGGCCTAAACCGAATAAATGAAGGAGTGGCGGAGGTTTGTCTACAGGTAAGCTATATTCTGACCTTGACTTAATTCCATAATAATTCCACCACCTTTATGAACGAGGAAACCATGAATAAGGTATAGCAAACAAACCTGCTTCAAGTGGGAAAAGCATCTACCTTATTTTTCCGATATAAATTACATTATTCTCCATGCACTGTAATTTACAACTTGATGAGAGAAATGTTTCTGGTAGCCTTCCACAAGTTCCCCACAATAAGTTGGGTGTATTTTTGTTATGCAGGTGAGTGAGGACCCAAAAGCGACTTAACAGAAACTGAGTTTATTAAAGTCCAAACAGAGATAACATAATCCTCAATCCTTTACAGGAAATGTCAAAA